>NW_024367708.1:10662888-10818885 GCF_014805655.1 Passer montanus
AAATTTTTAAAAAACCAAAAAAAAAAAAAAAAAAAAAAAAAAAAAAAAAAAAAAAAAAAAAGCGCACAACCAAACAAAAACCAAAACCCAAACAACCTCATGCATGCTGTCATACATTCTTTTTTTTCCTCTTTTGCAAATAAAGGCATGCTTAATTATCTTGATTTCTCAGGCATTTAAATGCTTTCTGCTTACATAAGTATCAGACCTAAATATAGACAAGAATTTTCATCCTGTAATTGTTAGGTTAATTGCAGACTACTGTAGCAATGCACACAAAATCATCTCTCCCCTCTCAGATGTTAACCTGAAGTTTGCTGACTTTTCTGTTTTGTTACCAGATCACCGGAGAGTTCCAGGGTACCACATGTCTCTTGATAACTACAAATATAATGTCAAAGATCATAACAAATGACCTGCACCAACTCTAAAAAGAGCCTTGCTGAGCATCTGAAAGTCAGCTAAAGAAAAAAAAAATGTCTGTATGCATTGCCTTTGGAGTGTGGACCTGTTACTTATCTATCTATGACTGCATCTGAATTTTTTTTACTCCTCAAAATGAAAAAAAATTTTTTGTAAGACCAAGGATGAGTCAAGACTCACTCTAAATAACTATGCTCCCCAAGCAGTAAAACAAATGAAGTCTGCTCTCCAAGAGCATTTTCTTTGACAGCTGGATTCCCTGCTGTCCTTTGAGGTATAAAGTTACCATGTTTCCTTTCGGGAACTTCAGGGTCAAATATATGGAGTTCATTCCGTCTTCTCTGCTCAGCTGGTCTTTAGTGGGTCATGAAAGAAGAAAATCACTGATCTTAAGTTTTCTGCTTCCCTGCAAAATTATATAAAATTGCTTGATAGGAATTTCCATTTTTCTAAGAAATCTACTTCAAATATGTGGTTTATTAAAACGTAAAATATGAGGATTTATTAAAAAAATAAAAAATAAGTAAAGCATGGCATATAAACAGCATCAAGGATTGCCACATTTTATCTGTATTTCCAGTTAGAGTTGGTAATGAACAAGTTAACATTTAAAATCTTTTTACCAATGCAGGGTGAAAGCAATTATAGTTAGTTTTTACAGTGAAGGTCAGTAATCCATATAATTTTTCGACTGAGATTGTAAAGAGCTATTGAAGGAATATGAAATTATTCTATATTAGCATTTCTTATTCAGAACTGGTACAAAATAGCAGTTGGGTTCACCTTGCATAATTGAAATGCCCACAGATACAAGGATAAATTCTCTCCTTTTTTTTCCCCTCCTCTTTTCTTTTCTTTCTTTATCCCTGGTGGATGTCAAGATCTATTTCTGCTCCAGTGCAGAAAATCTTCAAAATTTTAAACTATGTTCTTTTTAATATTTTTGCATTTTATATCTTCACAAGTGAACAAACTCCCCAGATACTCTATAAGAAGGTTGTTAAAGCAAAGAGTAACACTCAGTACAGCAGCCCACAACTTCTTATCTGTGACAACTGCACATCCAGATACGAGGAGCTACATTAGTCCTTCCCCGGCTTTCCCAAAGGTTTTTTGTTTGTTTGTTTTTTGTTTGTTTGTTTGTGTGTTTGTTTGTGTTTGTTTTTGTTTTTGTTTTTGGTTTGGTTTGGTTTGGTTTGGGTTTTTTTTTTTTTGCAGGGGAAGGATTGGTTGGATTTGGTTGGATTTTTGTTGTTGTTTTGGTGGTTAAAATTTTTAATTACTCCTGTGTTTGCTCAGACACTAATAGTTTATAATTAAACATATTTAAAAAACAATAAAAAAACCAATAAATTATTGATGTTCCCTTATATATAAATATATTAAGGAATTTTAATTATTAATTTTGGAGTAAGGGAAGAAGAGAGGAAGCAACAAAAGATGAGGGAGTTTGTCCTCTGTTATTTTTAAAAATCAAAGTAGAGGTTTAATTCAAATTAAATGCTGTCAAATTTACAAATTATAAATATTGAACATTAAAACATTAATTACATTGATCTGTGAGCTTTCAGTTGCAGCCATCTGGGAGATTTTGTAAAACATACAGAGAAAATCTGCTATCATGTTTAAGATTTCATGAACAACAGAGAGCTTATATATTCTGAGACATATTAAATAAACATATGATTCTGTTTATGTCAGTCCTTACTTTAAGGTGTCTAATGGAAAAAAAATCCAGTTGCTATGTGTTGTTTAGACCTCTCAAGCCATGTAAGATTTAATGAATTTTGGGGGAGCAAAAATACAAATGCTTTCCTCTGAAATGATACAGAGAAGATGGACATCAGCATTTGGGGAACATCATTACAGAAAAGTAGTAAACACCAGTATGAGGGCAGGAATAAAATAGGGGCCAGAAAGAATAAACAGGAAACTGAAGGTAAGGTTCAGTATTAATGAAATATAATTAGTTTTAAAAATGTAAATTAGGTAATTCTATCTCATACAAAGATGACCGGATACATGCATATACACACACACACACACACATATATACACACAAATACGCTATGCATATTCATCTTGTTATTTAAGTAGTGATATTTTTAAAAAGTAAGAAAAGTAAAATTGTAAGAAACTTGAACCATTTTCATATTTCTGTGGCTGATTTCCTAGTATGATTTCTTTATTTGTTCTACATGCAAATAGTCACTTTTTAATATTTTTTTCTTTACTTGGCAATTACAGTTAGGGGAGCTTATTTGTTTATGTGTTTGTTTTTCCTTTAGACTACACTATTATTAAGGAAAAATTGTGCTTTAAAGATTTTGTTCCGCAGCAAGAATTGTAACATAAAAGTTGTAAGACACCACACTCCATATTATCTGCCTAGGGAAGAACACAATTTTTATTCTAGCCTTTTACTCAGATATCATGAGTTTTGTTTCTTTGTTTAAACAGATCATGCAATCTGGAGATTTTGGTTCTTTTCTAGATTTATAGCTATTTAACTATGAAGGAGGCTGACTGAACAATCATACTTCCATTAGAAAACTGAGGAATAGTCATATCTAATTAAAGTAAAGCCTGTTTACATTTTCTGAGAGCAGATGCTGCTGAATTTATAGGAGGGAGAAAGAAAGAAAATTTCCATTACAAATTGTGGAATAATTGTGTTGCCACAAAAGACCATTGTATCCTTACCTGTAATGTTTCAGATTGTTTTATGTTTTGTGCATGATTGATTGAATGTAAAAATATAATTGGTTTCTTCTGTTTGCACAAATTTTCCATCTTGCCTTCTTATAAAAAATAATTAAATAAGATTGTCATTTATGGGGTAAAAATGGCTTTTTGATGTTGTTTAACTACATTTCAAATATTGGACCAAGTTTGGGTTAGTTCTTTTCTTGCTGCTCCATAATTCATTTCAGAAAAAAGATGATATAATTTGCAACATAACTATTGTTTTACTTTTTCAGCTGACATTAAGCAATTTATAGTACATAGGAGAAATAAAAAAGCCCAATTCTTAGAACATCATTTGGAGTACAGTATTTAGTCTTGGGGTTTGGGTTAGATACATAGAAATAAATCTATACTGTAAAAAAAAGAAAAAACCCAAATCTCCCCCTGTAACCTCCCTCAAGAAAAAGAAAATTAAAAAAAAAAAAAACCACACCAAAAACCAACCAACCAAAAAACTCCAACATAAAACAAAAACATGCAGACCTACACAGACCACACTGACATTGCTGGACACAGAGACAGCCAAAGACAAGGTGCTGCCTTCAGTAGCAGCCACATACAAACACAAACTCAGACAGCTGTGTACTGTGCTCTCTTGTGTTGGTAGAGGCAGGAGGTCACTAGTGCAGCGCATACAGCTCTCTCCAGGTTTACAATCATATGTTCACTCACCAATTTTCTCAATACTGGCAGTACTGGCACAGGTCTTCTACCTGCCCCAGCAACCTGCCTGAATGCTAGCCCCTCAATTTGATGGCTTCTCCAGTTTGAAGTTTGACAACTAAGTCAAACACAAACCCCTGAATAGCTGGTTTGGGAAGATACAGACACCCCTCACCTGGAACCAGGCATAGAAGGACCCCATAGTTCTTCTCCAGTCTCAGGTGCTGATTCCCAGAATCTGCTTTATTCACCCTAATTCCACCAGTAGTTGATTTTGAACTCTCTGTCTGTCTCTGTCTGTCTCTGTCTGTCTCTGTCTCTGTCTCTGTCTCTGTCTTTCTTCCTGCCCCAGTGGTTGTAAGATAAAGGTCCCCATTATCTCCAGTAGCTGACTCTGAGACCTCACAGGCTGGGGTGCCTTTAACCCAAGTCTGACTCCAGTAGCTGGCACCAAGTTTCACTCCCACACTCTCCAGCTGACATTGAGTCCTTGCAGCTCACAGGCACAGGCACACACTGGCGGCACTGTCATTATGTGGGAAGATAGTTAAGAAACTAATAAGATACAAAAAGACAGACCAGGCTCACAGTGAGCAGAGAAGCACACTGACAGGCCCCATTTAACACACAATGTCCCTTTTTGTGTTCCAGGCTCTCTATCCCCACTCTTTGGTCCTTACAGCTCCTCCTTTCTGCTGCACATTCCTTCATTTCTTTGCACACTCCAATCAACATCCTGTAACTTCAGGCTGGCACCCTAATGGATTGCAAAACTCATTATGGTCCTCTCTGAAATGATTCCTGCATTTGTTGATAGCCCAACAATTTGTGTATCTGACAGGGTACACATTGAGCTCCATTGTTGTTTGTCAGGTCTGTGTCTACATATGGGTTGTTTTTTACAGTCCTCACTCAGACAGGTCTTAGTGACATTGTACTCACACTTCACACATTCTTACAAACTGACCTAACTGACCAAGTTTTTTTTCTCAATATGGTCGCTGTTACCAGGTTTTTGGCTGCTACTTCATCTTAACATCCCATTTTGATGAGGTCTTTTATCATATAACCTTAAAGAAACACGTGCTCCTTCATTACATGTGGTCTAACAAAAAAAAATCTTTAAAAATATTATTTTACATATATACTCCATCTTTTTATTTACTGTAGCTTTACTGAGAGTGATGGATTTGTCTGGTAAAGACATCATTTCATTGACTGCCAAAAAGATATGTGCACTACGCAACCACGAGAAAAACTCTAGTTGGCCGACATAAACATGATGCTAGTGGTGCAGCTTCCGTTGAATTTCATGCATTGACAAAATTCTGGGGTTTTTTCTGTTTGCTTTTTTTTTTTTTATATGTTATCATTCCTATGATATTTCATGTGCAGATGAAATAGCAAATTCCCTAATACTTCAAAGGGTTCCTCATTATTTTTCTTACAGTTATTTCAGGTGATCAGAATAATTAATAAATGTCACTGAACCCACCATGCAAGCTTACAAGGTAAATGATCAAGCACATCCAAAATCCCAATGCAATCTGTCAATGGAGTTTTGACTCGGGATAAAAGTCTGAGCATCCCTGAATTAGAATTGACTGCTCTTCTGTGTGGGTATCAGAGTCCTCAACTAACATATATGCAATCCCAAAGTATTTATGAAGAGGAGGTTCATGACCCTAAGCATAATCTATTTTATTTTAAACACCAATGCACATCAATACAATGAATTATTCAGGATATACTGAATTTCAATGTATGACTTAGGTCAGGCTCCAAGATCATCATGTTTAAAATTCAGACAGAAGCAGTGCTTGAGGGGATTGTAAAAGGAAGGGATAACCTCTGGATTAATGAATGTATTACTAAGGATTTTATCATCATCCTTTTTTTGTACATTCTGATCACAAGAATATGATAAACATTGAAATTTAAAAGGCTCAAATCCAAGCTTTTTCATGCCTTAAGAAAAATTCAGAAGTTACATCTCCTGTAGTCTATCTGCATGCTCATCAGAAAGATGATCTGCCCTTCTGTCTTCCTTTGAATTTAATATAATTTGCAGTGGCATGTGGATCAATATGGCTTAAACTCCCTCATTCTTCCACAGCTGTTAGTTAGAAGGACATTTAGAAATTTACAATTAGGAAGAAAAATTACTGAAGGATTCTATTTGTTAAAAAAAATATAATTTTATAATTATTTAATCTTAACAGCCACCCTCAAACTCAGTTGACTGAATGTCATTTAAAATCCCTAGTAAATCTGTCAGCTAGTTAAATATATTTATGGTAACTTAGTCCATAATCAATCATTTTCTCACCCTTCTTATTTTTAAAAGTGTTAATTGTCCTGAATTTTCAAAACATAACAGGAAGGCATGTTTGGATAACCAGCTTATTAAAATATTCTTGAGGATCTTTGCTTCATACTGACATTAAAACTTTAACTGTTATTCAAACATAAGCTTTCTTTCCATCACAAACCTAGAAAGCAAATAAATCAGAAACTATATTGTGCATTCAGTACAGATTTATATTTAGATAGCTGTCTAATAAATCACTATTTCCTCTTGAATGATGTTTTCTAAATTATATCAGACTTCTTTTTAAATTATTGCTATTTTTCTGCTATTGTGGAAACAGTATTTTAGACCTCAATGGATTTTCTCATCACAGCGTAAGGAAAATGTAATAGATAACTACACTGCTTATGAAACTTAAACTCTGAGGCTAGTCTCTCTATAGAGAGAGAGATTAACATAACAAGACTACTTCTGTACTATTCTGTGAACTACTAAAGGTTCACAACAGTAATTTCTTACTTTTATGTAAAGTCAGCACATGGGAATGTTATTCACTGCCTTACCAGAGGCATTGAGAAGAAAAAAAAAAATTCTACAACCCCACTGTGAAGAATCAGGGATCCAAAACTTGATCCAAAAATTTATACCTCAGTAGACATACTTGAACATGGTCCAGATTACATTAAGACAATTCAGAATGGGACTTTAAGATCCTTTGAAGCAACTTGGTGCAGGACAGTGAGTTATCCAGATGGTGTGTTACTACTGTGGTGTACATCTTCTATGTATGGATTTGAAAGCACTCACTGAGGATGCAGAGATGCTCTGTGAGGACCTAAAAGATGGGAATGGGAATCTTAAACTCAGAATAAGCAGAAAAGGAGAGAGAGGGAGAGAGAGAGAGAATCCAAAGCAAGAATATTGTCAGAAAAGTATTTGCCCATCAGTGGTAAATCACCATGTTTAATTTTCCAGAAGAAAGACTATGGTTTCATACCAGGAAAATATGCACTCTGGGCCTGTTAATATCTTGTCATGAAGTGAATGCTTTCAGCAATTGCTTTCAGCACTACTTTCAGTTTTCCAGTTATTTTCCATTTAATTGTATTCCAACATCCAACAAAACTTTATCACTTTACATGATAAAATGGTTAACAATGGTAATCTCACTATAATCATTCTCTAAGAGAGAATATAAGGTTCCCGAGTAAGAAATTTCTCTGATTTTTCTCATAGTCCTAATACATGTATACTATAGCACCCTTATTTCACATCCTATGTAACTCAAGTCTGTCATTAAACACTTTATTGTATCCTGTTCTTTTATATCTGAGTCTTTTGCTGAAGGATAAATACAGGGATAATAACATGACTTTAAAATAACATTCTGTTGTCATATAAAAACTGTTGTTTAACTACATGTCCACTTAAGTTAAAAAGTAGTCAAAGTTATTCTTTGACAAACTGTGCAAATGAGCCAAGTGTGAATACACAGATAAGATATGATGTGCATATTTTTGTTGTTGCTGCATTTAATTACAATGACTCATGTCTGGGAATATCATCTGTTTAGTGATGATGAATAATAAGTTCAATGGTACACACAGTATACCTCAAATTAACAAGACAGGTTGAATTCCCTCCTACATTTTTAAAAGCTCATCCAAAGCTTGTTGAATCACTCCCTAATTATTAATAAAACAATGCTCATTAAGGGAAGTTCCTTTTATTTTTTATGATAATTTAATGGTAGGAGATGATTTATATAGAGGCTGCATACATCTAGACCTGGCATACACTGTTGAAATCAAGAATTGGAATAACTCAAACACAGAGTTTAAATGTCATGGGGTTTTTTTAGTTAGTTTACTCAGATGCACAGATATCACAATGGAAATAAGAAATGAGAAAATTTATATTCTTTGAGCTTCCAGAATTCCACACAATGCTTTGCAATTGCTTATTATACAGCCTTTCATATTTGAAAACTCTTGGAATTTTGTGACCTATAGCTCCCCAGTGTGTACTGACAAAAGATTTCCTATCTTTTAAATATTGACCATATTTTAATATTTATTGAAATCTAGGATTTTACAAAACGTAGTATTCAGATTTAGAAATAATAAAAAAAAGCAAAAATAAGTAAGCATATATACTTTTTTTTTAAACTATTGTTTGGACACATTAGTAGAACCTGTAACAGGTGAACGGATGAAGCTCTGCTGTCCCAAAGCAAGAATAACTGAAAAAGAAGGGGGGAATGAGGGGAAAAAAATCCAGAAACCCAAAACGTTGGGCAGGATGACATCCTTTGTCTTCACTGTTAACTTTTAGGATTATTTACAGTCAATAAATATATGTTTGCAAGAGTCATATCTATTTGTAAAATATATGGTACTTACATGGTATAAATAAAACCAGTGAGTTTTTTGTTAAAGTTCTGACCAGAAATGAAGTCAGAATAAAATCTGACCCAGGCTTCTGAGGAAGAAAGGTGGCTGCAGGTAAACGAGAATTTAAGTCATCCTTTAAATCTCAGAAATTAGGCCAAAATATTATGATTGTGCAATTACAGGAAAGAACTTGGTGTCTCAGGAGGACTCTCACAAGACTTAACCTTTGATGTAGGTAATGCATGCTTTCCTTAAAAAAAAAGATCTTTAAGCCAGATGTTAAATATTATTTTAATATCTATTTATCCAAAGGTAAGGAGAGAAATGAGAAACAGATAAATGGCAGGGTTAAAAATAACAAAACCAAATTCCAGCCCATCCAAACCCTCCCCCACAAAGAAAAAAACAAACAAACAAACAAACAAACAAACAAACAAAAAACCAACAAAAAAACCCAAACAACTAAACCAAAACAAAATTAACAATCCACAAAGCAAAGATCTAGGATTTCCTTGTCATAACGTTAACCTGCTAAACTTTCTAACATATCAGTAATTTTCTAAGTACTGTATAAGCATGTGATTAATGAATGCCATATAACATTGACACAGTCGGCATTCCAGTTTACAGCTATTGGCTAGTGACA
Organism: Passer montanus; assembly: GCF_014805655.1. Classification (NCBI taxonomy): domain Eukaryota; kingdom Metazoa; phylum Chordata; class Aves; order Passeriformes; family Passeridae; genus Passer; species Passer montanus. The sequence continues at coordinate 10,672,073 of NW_024367708.1, forward strand.
GAAATCTCAAGGTACTGGCTTCCTAACTAAAGGTAAAATAATAGCACACTGAATTAAGTTACAGATGGGAGGAGCAGAAACCTTTTGAGCCAGCATAATTAATTTTAGTCATTTAAACTTTAGTTACAACGGGTTTATATAGGTGGATTATGTTAATAGGTGGATTATGTTAATATAAACAAAAAAGTAGCAAGGTTCACATTAAACATGCCCCATGATACCTTGTGCTTTCCAAGAGTGGATTGGATTTGCCAGCAGTTTTATATCCTCCTGTGCTAACCATCCATGCAGAAAGTACAGCTGTTGGTGGTCAGCTTAGCAATTCAAATGTTACACTTGAAAAGCCAGGACAGCATGACTTCTTCATCAAGGCATCTTACAGTGGATATAAAATGGAACCAACAGCGCCGCAGTGCAAGCAGACAGAGTTCACGTAGTTTGTGCTGTTGGCAGTGAAGTGCCCTCTTGCATAAGCATCAGTACAAACACAAGCATAAGTTATTCTGTGAAAAGGACTCTCTCTAAACTGAATTTATTCCAGTTACAAGCAAATAATTTTGTAATTAGTCATTTGAGTTGCATGTTACCTCAGCTTTTGATATTTAAAACTACCAGCAGCTATTATTAGGACACTGACCAAAACAAATTAAATAAATTGAAACCATGGCAGCATGGAATAAGAACAGGAGTGTAACAAAGACAATCTAATAACTTTATCTGAAATTGCAGATACACAGTTGGAGAGTTAGCGCAAACTCCATGGTGACAAATTCTTTCATAATCATCAAAGACCTTTAGGAGATCAAAAGCCCTTAGCTTAAAAATATTCACAATAAACATTTGATTACTTCTTGGAAAAAAATAAGCCAAAACACATTTTATATGTAACAGCCTGCAACAGTCTGAGGGAATTCAGCAGTTTAAATCAGAGACAAAAATCTACTGACCCAGGCTTCTGAGGAAGAAAGGTGGCTGCAGGTAAACGAGAATTTAAGTCATCCTTTAAATCTCAGAAATTAGGCCAAAATATTATGATTGTGCAATTACAGGAAAGAACTTGGTGTCTCAGGAGGACTCTCACAAGACTTAACCTTTGATGTAGGTAATGCATGCTTTCCTTAAAAAAAAAGATCTTTATGCCAGATGTTAAATATTATTTTAATATTCCAGCCCATCCAAACCCTCCCCCCCAAAGAAAAAAACAAACAAACAAACAAACAAACAAACAAAGAAAAAAAAAAAAAACCACAAAAAAACCCAAACAACTAAACCAAAACAAAATTAACAATCCACAAAGCAAAGATCTAGGATTTCCTTGTCATAACGTTAACCTGCTAAACTTTCTAACATATCAGTAATTTTCTAAGTACTGTATAAGCATGTGATTAATGAATGCCATATAACATTGACACAGTCGGCATTCCAGTTTACAGCTATTGGCTAGTGACAGAAATCTCAAGGTACTGGCTTCCTAACCAAAGGTAAAATAATAGCACACTGAATTAAGTTACAGATGGGAGGAGCAGAAACCTTTTGAGCCAGCATAATTAATTTTAGTCATTTAAACTTTAGTTACAACGGGTGAAACTTTAGTTACAACGGGTTTAGGTGGATTATGTTAATATAAACAAAAAAGTAGCAAGGTTCACATTAAACATGCCCCATGATACCTTGTGCTTTCCAAGAGTGGATTGGATTTGCCAGCAGTTTTATATCCTCCTGTGCTAACCATCCACGCAGAAAGTACAGCTGTTGGTGGTCAGCTTAGCAATTCAAATGTTACACTTGAAAAGCCAGGACAGCATGACTTCTTCATCAAGGCATCTTACAGTGGATATAAAATGGAACCAACAGCGCCGCAGTGCAAGCAGACAGAGTTCACGTAGTTTGTGCTGTTGGCAGTGAAGTGCCCTCTTGCATAAGCATCAGTACAAACACAAGCATAAGTTATTCTGTGAAAAGGACTCTCTCTAAACTGAATTTATTCCAGTTACAAGCAAATAATTTTGTAATTAGTCATTTGAGTTGCATGTTACCTCAGCTTTTGATATTTAAAACTACCAGCAGCTATTATTAGGACACTGACCAAAACAAATTAAATAAAATTGAAACCATGGCAGCATGGAATAAGAACAGGAGTGTAACAAAGACAATCTAATAACTTTATCTGAAATTGCAGATACACAGTTGGAGAGTTAGCGCAAACTCCATGGTGACAAATTCTTTCATAATTATCAAAGACCTTTAGGAGATCAAAAGCCCTTAGCTTAAAAATATTCACAATAAACATTTGATTACTTCTTGGAAAAAAATAAGCCAAAACACATTTTATATGTAACAGCCTGCAACAGTCTGAGGGAATTCAGCAGTTTAAATCAGAGACAAAAATCTATATCTATAATTATGCATAGATATATTTCAGTGAATATCTTTCAGTTGAATATCTTTCAGTGAGTCACCCAGGTCAGAATGAACAACTAAGGACTCAATTATGACACCTATAAAAATGTAGCAAAACAAAAAAATGCTCACAAATTTCTTTTCTAGACGTTATGAAAGCAACCAAAGATGAAATGCAGAAAAATCACCATAAACAGAGAATAACAAAACTCATTCTTGTGATAGAGCATCGATCCTTCTTACAGATTTTTTTTCATTATGGTTCTGTCTTGTCTGGTTTTGTTGTTGTTTTGGTGTTTTGGGGGAATTTTGTGATGTTAATGCTTTACTTCATACTTCTTTTATTAAAAGAGAATGTGGAATCAAAATATGGCTTTGCTTTCTAATGAAACTTTCACAGAAAGGTCCAGCTTAGGCTTTGCAAGTGTGCAATTCAGATAAGACGAAGGAAGGGAAAAGAGTAAATGTGAGTTAATAATGTCCACAATACATGGCTTTATTTTTACTTGGTTTTAATTAGTACCATATATAATTGATTTAGATATTTGACCTGTAGTGGGTTTTAGGTTGTTTCTTTTTGCTGTTGATTCGGCTCAGTTTTGTTTTTTTTTTCTTTTTTGCCTCTGAAACATTTGAGACCTGAGTTTGAAAGCGAGATGAAACATTTCTCCACTACCATCCTAAAGTACAGAGACAGCTTTCAGCATGAAAGCTCCAAAACATATCTTTAAAGATGGTGTGATAAGACCACTTTTAAGTGTTATAAGAACTTATATCTCTACTTCTATATGTTAGTGCTTTTCTCACTCAGGAAATTGCACACTTATTGCTACAATCATGTCCCCTGATTGAAGAGTAAAATGTTTCTCCTAATCAGTCATCAGTTGCTACCATCCTTCAAGTAAATAGGGAAAAGTCTCAGCCCTGTTTATAAATACCTCATGGAATGAAATGAAGATGCTGGAGACAGACTCTTGTCACTGGTCAGTACCTAGTGATAGGATAAGAGGCAAAGACCACATACTTAAATATATGAAATTCCACTCTAGTATAGGAAAACTTCTACTTTGCTACAGTGAGGGTGGCCAAACCCTGGCCACTGGTTGGCTGCAACAACTGACAGGATGAGAGAGCTCAGGCTGGTCAACATGGAGAAGAAAAGACCTCAGGGAGACCTGAGGGCTGCAGCTTTCCAGGACCTGAAGGGAACTAAAAAAACGGAGGGAGAGGGACTCTGTATATGGGCAGATGTGACAGGATAAGGGACAATGGTGTAAACTGAAAGAAGGCAGATGTTAGGAAGAATTCTTTACTCAGAGGGTGGGGAAACTGGGACAGCTGAGATTGTGGATGCCCCATTCTTAGAAGTGTTTTTACTTGATTTTAGCAGGAGCTTAAAAAAGCTATTGAAATATTCACAAAAACACCTACTATTGTGTTCTTAAGAATTTAAGCATCAATCAAAATAATACCTTTAGTAAATCAAGAGGTTTATCATGAAGATGATTCATGGAAGGAATCTAATTTTGCTTCTTCTGAGTATTAGTTTGGAGCAATGTATTTCTCCCTGTTAACTATGTGAATTAAGGTGACGTCTATAAATTATTCTCATAAAATAATCTTGGAGTGTACTTTCATGACCTCCTTTTCTAGGTCATGAATGCCTTCCTGGAAGACAATTTCAGATGCTTTGATTTGATATCTGATGTCTGTTGAGCTGGAACCCAGGATCTTTTTCAGATAGAGTTGTAGCTTTGTAGTATCTGTCAGGTTAACATACTAATTCTAAAAACAAAGGGACAATGCATCATTTGACAATAAATTGACAATGCATGATTTAATTCTTCAGACCCCTTGTTCACTCTAGGAGATAAATGGTAGACCTAGCCTGACCACTTTTATACACTACAAAATTTAGCTATTCACATGATTCTCTGTAACTATGTCAGATGTAACCAACAACATTGATTACCTAAGAAAAAGATATAAAAAATCCAGCACACATTGTAAGATGATAAGCAGAGTGAATCAAATAGTCATGGAAATATACTAAAATTATTTATATAGTATCTGTTAATTAATACTCAGTGATTAAGCTCTGAATTCTGTATGTTGAAATTTAAAGTATTAGTTCCATTTTAAAGAATCTAATTTTTGGAGGTCCACTCTTTACAACAGCTTAAGCAAACAAATAGCTTTAGGTAATCAATAAGCAGATTATTTACTAGTTGAGTCAGCTATGCAATTTGACAGTAACTAATATCTGATTTATAATTTTATGAATTACTTATAATCTTTGTAGTTAAAGGAATACCATAGCAAAGAACAGGAGTCATGCAATGTATTTCAAAATAAAGCACAGTCTAAGATCCATGACTTCTTTGGTGTTAAGGGCAATGGACAAATTCAGCCTTGATATGCCAATAGAATTCAGTGAGTGATTCAGATCACTCATTGAATTAAGTGAAGCTTAGTCACAGACAATATAAATTTGGTCAGTAATAACTGGATTACTAGTGTTGCTTTTCTCTTCCTCCATCAAGTGCTATCCCAAAACAAAAAAGAAAAAACTACTAACTTCAAATGTTAGTTATGTGTGCCACATACATCAAATGTTATTAATGTATTTGATTATAGCAAAGCTAAAATAATTTTTATATTACAGATCTAATGCATTTGTGATATAAAATAACCCCACAATTTGTTAAAAGCCATAAGATAACTTGAAGTGGCTTTAATAGGGCCTTAATGTCTTCTCTCCTTACTTTGTAAGTCTGTGTGAAGAGCCAGTACATCTTAGGACAGGAGTTACCAAAATGACCTTCCTAGTTTTACAGCCCGCAATGGAGAAAAAGGATCTGTACCAAGACTGTTCTCTCAAAATTATGAGGTTGCATCTTGACAAGACAAAATATTTTCTAGTGCTGTCAGTGTGCCAGCTCTCTTCCTTTTAAGAAACAGATGGAAACTTGACTGAAAGTGTCCTATGTTTCCTTTATAGTAACTGAAGTCTTAAACTGTGAATATACCTATATATTTCTGATAGCAATAGATAGCTACATATATATGAAGTGCTGTTTTACTGTCTGTAAGAAACATTTCAAGGAAAAAAATGAACAGAAAATTAATTGAGGCAAACTGGTGATAATTTATCTTTTTTAGCTCATGATGCTAAAGGAAATTATGAGAAATTTGTTTGCGTAAAATTAAGAGAAACAGAAAAAAATATTTATCCTAGAAACTCCACTGTATTACTTTATTGCTGCATATTTTACTTCCTTTACTAAGGAAGTAAAATATCAATAAATCATCACTGAGTTTAAAGATGTGTAATATAAGTTTCTATTATCATGTTAATTTGATGAGCTTTCAGAGTTCAGTGGAATATTTAATTTAAAGTCTTAGTATCCATGAAGTAGTAAGGCTAAAGCTTCACACTATGGCATGTTCTGCTTCTACAGATCTTTTAAAATAAGCTACCTATTCAAAGTTACTTTTGTTAACTAACTGTTTTTTATTAATAAGTTATTGTGGGAAAATTAACCTAGGTATGGCAAAGTGAGGCTCTTAAAGGTTGAACAATGCTTGTATTTCTTTCATAATGTGAACTAAGTTTTTAATTATAATATGTAATTGTAATTTTAAAATAAGTACAATTTTTTCAGACAGAAGTTTTTTTTCAATCAAGCATACAAAGAAGAGGAAGGATTTGTATAAGGAGAAATGTGAACACTTAGTGCATTGTCAAATGCAATCATGAAGAAATAAAAATGGGAGAGGAATGTAAACAAGGAAAAGAAGCATATGACAGATTTATAAGACATCAGAATTTCAAACTTAATTTGGTTACATTTTTAGTATTTCCGTGACCTAACTACAACTCCTGTTTAGTATTCTTCCAGTGGATGTTGTCTTTTTTTCCTTATTCTTCTACATAGAAAATTATCTTTGTGAATGTGGCACTGATTTTTACCATTCTCCTCATGTGTGGCTTAGTGGACAAACAGGATATCTTGCTTGTGGATTGCTAACAGCTGAAAAAAAAAAACCAAAAAAAAAAAAAAAAAAAAAAAAACCCAAACAAAAGAAACCCAGCAACCCAGTCAACCAACCAAATGAAAGTCCACACCTGAACATTAAACATTTTCTACTAACTAGAAGTCAAACTAGTCAAGAAAAATCCTTTTTCAGTGGCTTCAAAACCCTTCTGCAAAATGAGGTGTTTAGTTTTGAGTTTTTCTTGGAGGACATCCAATTTCCAGGTGTAATCCAAGACTCATAATTTTTTGCTTTACTGCACTAAATTTGCAAGTACAACTAGTTCTCTCTGGATCAAATCCTGTTTCAAAACAAAAGATGCCAGCATCTGATGTCAGTGTTGCTAAGTGCCTGATTGCACTTAACACCATCACGTACTGCCAGATCATTTGTCTGAGCTGGCTGTGATAGAACAGTTAGGTGTAATTTACTATTCAGAACACTGCTGAATGAAATAAGGCATTTTTAGTAGTGCTAATGTTGCACTTATCTTTGTTTCATATTGGTTTATATATTTTTTTCTTAAGCTAGGTGATATATATGAATATATGAACACTTAAAACTTAGAAAATATGATCACCAGCTCCAGTCTGCATGTGAACCATGCAGACTGGAGCTGGTTATATTTTAACAGATATGTTTTAAAGGGTTCATTTTAATGACTGAATATAATAAACTTACAATGGAGAAAGGTGAAATAAGAAGGTGAACACTTAGTGCATTGTCAAATGCAATCATGAAGAAATAAAAATGGGAGAGGAATGTAAACAAGGAAAAGAAGCATATGACAGATTTATAAGACGTCAGAATTTCAAACTTAATTTGGTTACATTTTTAGTATTTCCGTGACCTAACTACAACTCCTGTTTAGTATTCTTCCAGTGGATGTTGTCTTTTTTTCCTTATTCTTCTACATAGAAAATTATCTTTGTGAATGTGGCACTGATTTTTACCATTCTCCTCATGTGTGGCTTAGTGGACAAACAGGATATCTTGCTTGTGGATTGCTAACAGTTGAAAAACAAAACAAAACAAAACAAAACAAAACAAAACAAAACAAACAACAACAAAAAACAAAAGAAACCCAGCAACCCAGTCGACCAACCAAATGAAAGTCCACACCCGAACATTAAACATTTTCTACTAACTAGAAGTCAAACTAGTCAAGAAAAATCCTTTTTCAGTGGCTTCAAAACCCTTCTGCAAAATGAGGTGTTTAGTTTTGAGTTTTTCTTGGAGGACATCCAATTTCCAGGTGTAATCCAAGACTCATAATTTTTTGCTTTACTGCACTAAATTTGCAAGTACAACTAGTTCTCTCTGGATCAAATCCTGTTTCAAAACAAAAGATGCCAGCATCTGATGTCAGTGTTGCTAAGTGCCTGATTGCACTTAACACCATCATGTACTGCCAGATCATTTGTCTGAGCTGGCTGTGATAGAACAGTTAGGTGTAATTTACTATTCAGAACACTGCTGAATGAAATAAGGCATTTTTAGTAGTGCTAATGTTGCACTTATCTTTGTTTCATATTGGTTTATATATTTTTTCTTAAGCTAGGTGATATATATGAATATATGAACACTTAAAACTTAGAAAATATGATCACCAGCTCCAGTCTGCATGTGAACCATGCAGACTGGAGCTGGTTATATTTTAACAGATATGTTTTAAAGGGTTCATTTTAATGACTGAATATAATAAACTTACAATGGAGAAAGGTGAAATAAGAAGCATTCACATTCTTTGTTCCATGTATTATACATACAAAAAATTACTGTATTTTTTTTTACCTGTTAAAGAAAATATTTCCTATTCCTAGAAGTAATTGTGTATTTTCCAGTAAGTACAGTTGATTTTGGAAATTGGGTACTGTTAGAAATCCTAACCTTGCAGAAAACTGTACATGAACTTCTAAAGAAATGGAGGTTTCTTGCAAAGACAATACTTTTAACATGCGATCATGACAGCCGATGACACTGAGGATGGAACATTCAATTTGTTTTCAAGGTAGAAAGCCACTGCTCAGATTTTCAAAATAGTTTAAAAAACTATTTAAACATATTCATTGTGCCACCTGTTCTGCTGAGTACTCGATTCTGAGGTACAATTCTGGCTTTCTGGAACTGATCTCAGCGACATATCTCTGGGATAAACCACAAATTGCTGAAATGAAATTTGAGATACCTTCTTAAAATCCTTTGAGGAATTTCCTAATCACTGGATAACCCACAATGGTTTATTGCTTTTTAAAATTTTATTTTTATTTTTCCTAGGAGATTTTTTCTCCTAGGTTAGTTAAATGAACAAATTATTACTTTTAAAATCACCAATAAAATTCTCTGAGACACATTCCAATGCTTTGAGCATTTCCCTTGTTTGAAGGAGACATGCTCAAATTGATTCCTTGATTTTACAAGAAAGGGATCTTTATCAAGGAACATGTTCATGTCACATAACCAATATACAAGAGCTAACTCTAAGTGTTAGCTGTGATACAGCTACTATGAGTACTGGATAGAAGAAATAACAGACAGACCTTTTTGCATGTCACATAACCAGTATACAAGAGCTAGTCCTCTAAGTGTTAGCTATGATACAGCTACTATGAGTACTGGATAGAAGAAATAACAGACAGACCTTTTTAGGGCATCATGAAAACATGACAGCATGACTCAATCCTCTGCAGGCAACTAAATAGAATTAATTAATTCTTGGCATTTACAGATGGGACTAGTCCTCTTGTGGACAGTAGTCAGTGGCAAAATCAGGTATTTTGACCTATTCTTTTAGTTTGCCTTGAGATAAGAGAATTCATGGACTAAACAAAACTTTACTTTTTCCATTGGTTTTAAAAAAAGACTAGAAAAATAGTTCAAAAAATTCCATGTGTATACCTATATCTGGTCAGCTGAATTGAATTTCCAGAAACAAAAAGATCACATCTTTCAATGAAAACTTCTTAGCTATGTAGGAAAATTTTCCTACATCCATGGGAAGTATATTGGGATTTTTTTCGTAGCCGGGATTAGTCTGGCCTGAAATATCATTCTTAAAGACAACTTAGTGCATAACATATTCTACTACATATTCAGTGACACAATTTACGTCCAGACAGTTGGTAAAGGAAGTAACTGCTCTAGGAGTTATAAGCATACTCCTGAAGCCTTAACTGCAAGACCTTGACCTTCTTTATTCATCATGTCCCAATATATTATACTTCATTGATTTTAAGGTTTTTCTTTGTGTTGATATCTTTTGTCCTAATAGGATAAAATTCACCCAAATCATAAACCAGATAAGGTGGCACCCATAACTTACTGCTGATTTACTTAATCACTCTGAAGTATGAGCCATATGGCCAAGCAAAATTATTTTTTAAGAGAAGCCCTGTAATAAGTTGTTGTAGTTTTAAGTCTCAGCTGGAGAACAAATGCCACACAGTCATTCACCCAACCCCTTTCTCCCCAACCCACCCCAGTGGAATGGGGAGTAGAATCAAAATAAAACTTTTACTTTGGGATAAGGACAGTCTAACAAGTGAAAATAAAGTAAAATAGAGTAATAAAGGTAAATGGCAATAATAATGATAATAAAAAGGAAACAAACAAGGAATTCACAATTCAATTGCTCAACACCTGCTGACCAATGCCAGACTTCCATTCCCAAAAGCATATCAGCCGCCCTTCTGGGTAATTCCCCCCAGCTTATACACAGGGCATTCTATGATATGGAATATCCCTTTGGTTTGTTCAGATCATCTGTGCCAGCTGTGGTCCCTCCAGTTCCTTTTGTGCAGCTCCTCAAAAAATATTTTTTAAGAGAAACCCTGTAATAAGTTGTTGTGGTTTTAAGCTCAGATGGAGAACAAATGCCACACAGTCACTCACCCAACCCCTTTCTCCCCAACCCACACCAGTGGAATGGGGAGTAGAATCAAAATTAAACTTTTACTTTGGGATAACGACAGTCTAACAAGTGAAAATAAAGTAAAATAGAGTAATAAAGGTAAATGGCAATAATAATGATAATAAAAAGGAAACAAACAAGGAATTCACAATGCAATTGCTCAACACCTGCTGACCAATGCCAGACTTCCATTCCCAAAAGCATATCAGCCGCCCTTCTGGGTAATTCCCCCCAGCTTATACACAGGGCATTCTATGATATGGACTATCACTTTGGTTTGTTCAGATCATCTGTGCTAGCTGTGGTCTCTCCAGTTCCTTTTGTGCAGCTCCTCACTGGAAGAGCATGAGAAAAGAAGGAAAAAAAATCTTTGGCTTAGGATAAACAAAACTCATCAAGAAACAAAACATATGTGTGTTATCAATATCATTCTCATCACAATCCAAAACACAGCACTGGAAGAGCTACTGAGAAGAAATGAACTCTACCCTTGGTGAGTTCCTTCAAACCAGGACATAAAATTTCAGATGGAAAATGAACGGGAGAAAGGAGAACTTGTCTGCATCATTTAAAGGATTGCAAAGGGCAACTTGATACACCAAAACCCATTCAGACTGATGAAAAAACAAACTTTGGTCATTCCTGAATCACTCTCATGTCAAAGACGGTGACAGATGGCTAATACAATTAACAAGAGAAACAGGAATGCACAGCCACATAAACTACTACTTCTGACACTTAGGATACTAACAGGATAATAATATCTTAGGTGGACTCTCGTGCCCTGACCCTGATACAACATTTATAGCCATCACATACACTTATATTTGAACTTTCTGCCCTTGTGACTCTCTGGCCTTTCTGTGCCTGCACAGAATCTGCCTGCTGCATCACTTTTTCTTTCTCTCTATGAATTGAACAATCCTTTTGTCATTTTTTGAATAAAGTCCACTCAAAATATTTCTATATTAAGAATCAACTATTATTACATGGGTCTTTAAGATATTCTGGCAAGAATCTTATGTAGCAATAGTTCTAAATTACTCAGTCATTCTCAAAGAATTTAGCTTAATATTTCCTTGGTAAAATATTGCATTAAATTTAGCTTTAGGGTAGATCTGCTGAATTCAAATTTTTTATTGAATATTATCCTTTTTCTTATTTTGCTTGACTTCTAAACTTACTAGTAACTTTTTTATCCTTTCTTGTAGCCAAGATGCAGCATTATAAATAAAGTTTTTTTAAAGTAGCTCCTCTACTGTTTAAATATTGATGTGCAGGACTTGAAGCATTTCTCTTAAATTGCAGAACACTATGACATTTCTTTTATTTGACTTTGGCTAAGGAATTCAGAAGCTGAACATGAGTTAGGGAGCAACATCCAGGAAAGAAACAGTCAAGTCAGCTATAGCTCACACTGAGATACTGCTGAATGTCTTGAATTTCTGGCAAGTCTATGTCAAGACTACAATTGTTTGTCTACTCTTTTTCAGTTTGATTCTTTAATCTTTGTGACAGTCTAACTGACATTACTACTCATGCATTAAGTAATTCCTGTGCCATTAGAGGAAAGATATATACAGAACCATTTTCTTTTGTCGTTATTCTCTTCTGACCCCGTTCCTACACATGGCAAATGTACTAAGCTGCAAGATTTAACATAAAGAAAACCTGAGTTTCATTTCAGATAAAAAGTCAGAATTCAACATCAGTATGAGTCAATTGCTGTTCCCTTAACTTACCATACTAAGCAAGCAATGCCTTTCCTGTTTTCATTTTATTGGTAGTACTCTTCTTATTTCAGTTTTAGTTGTGTGATTCATCCCATCATGTTTCCATGATAGCAACTAGGTCATAGTTTTATGACTGTATCATGGTGTCCAACTCCTTTTGCTTGTTTTCCATGTCATGTGCATTGGTGTAGAGGCACTGCAGCTGGGCTATCAGCCTCTTCACCTTTTGGGAGGAGCCTTCTCTAACAGGAGGAGCCTTCCCTAATTTATTTGAGACAATTTACTTGTATCACCCTGCTGCTTCACAAAGTGTTAGTGTTTCTCTGACACTCAGAAGTTCATCCCCTTCCCTGCCAAAACTGATTAAAAGTTCTGGTTTAAGTCCAGCCAGCTTGCCTCCCAGAACATTTTTACACCCCCTGGTCATGTGTGCTCCATTCACTGTCAATATTGCCACTCTCTCAAAGATGCATCTGAGACCATACTACCCCGAAGCTTGACTGTAGCACCAGCCCCTCTAGTCATTTTATCTGATCCATGCATCTCCTTCCTCCTGGGTCCCAGTCTCCAAATGGGAGAATAGCAAACACTACCTGGGCTCCTGATCCCTTCAACCTCTCTCTGAGGGACATGAAGTCTTTTTCAATATCTTACAATCTTCTCATTGAAGATTCTTTGACCCTATGCAAAGCCGTAGGAGTGGATGATAGTCCTGTGACTTTACGAGGCTTGGTAGCCTTTGTGGCATTGCTATTGCAGGCCCCAGTAGGCAGCAAACTCATTTGGAGAGGTTGTCCAGACAGCAAACATGTGCTTCAGAGCCTCTCAGTGAGAAGTCGCAAATTACTAACACCCTTTGTGCATTTTTGGTGGTACTCATTCTAACATGGGTGGTTGATCATACCAACTTTTTAACTGTTTTTTTCTTGGTCTTGACTGCTTAATGTAACATCTTCTCCTTCCAGCTCCAGAGCATCCTATCTATCACATAAGGGTACATTCATAACAGGAAGGAGAGTCTTCTTTCTGCTTTGAGCAAAGATGAGAGTCCAGTCTCCTTTGTCTTGTGAATCAGCCAAGTCTGTCAGCTAAGTTTTGGAAGCTACATTCTTGCTGCTTGCAAAGACTTTGGGCAGGACCACCATTCTGTTAGTGTCAGTGATTAATTCTCACTCAGTATTATGCACCATCTCCTACTGAGATCCTTAGAGCATGCCTGGTGAGCTCTTCATGCTAATCAGCAACCTGCTCAAAAAAGCTTATCCAGCTGGGCACACTTGTACCCAAAATACCCAGATTCATTGAGAAAGTATTGCTACTATGAAACAAAGGCAGTAAAAGTAGAGTTCAGACAATCCCTGTGTCTAATGGAGTTTTCTTTGCTTTTAATTTTCTTATTTACAAGAATGTGTACTAGGCCTTTTTCCTATTATTCTGAAGCTTTCTTTATGCTATCTTTTACATTGGAACCATTTTCAGGAATGATGTTTAAAATTATCATGAATGTTAGTCTGCTTCTGATAAAATAAATTTCAAGAGAATTTCTGAATTATATATGTATATATACTACAGTACGCATATGTAGGAGTAAAGCCAGTGTCTGATCAGCTCAGAAAATTGGAAAAATTTCCACACTTTACTTTCCAGTCAAATTGGCATTTGCAGATCTTTCCAAATGACACATCCCCTTGCAGACTGTGCAGTCACTTTTATTTCTGCATTATGGCAGCTGGTGTTCGTGTCTGAAATAAAAGCACTTCAGTTTGCCTTTTCTGCTGCTATTGTCAGTATCAGCATTTGATGTTCTGTGCTGGATGCAAAGGTTCTTTCAATGTAGAGACTGCTTGCTATATGACAGTAATTTGTTAAGTTAATTTTACTGCTTCAAAACAATATTTTGACAGTTCATAATGTTTCCAAGTGTTATTTTCAAGCAATTACTATATAGTTACTTTAAAACACTTCAGCTGGGATAATTGTGATCTTTTCACTTATACATCTCTTTTTCTGGGGTTTTATCAATATAATGCAAATAAATTTTTGTAAATATTTAATATATTAATTATTTTTCATTCTGCTAATTCATACTTCTTATATGTATATGTTTTAAATTCTAAACAGCTACACATAGTTTAAAAAAGGTACAGATTTCAGGAAAGAATTTTTTTGTTACTGATACAATTTAACACCCATATAATACAGAAAGTCTAAGTTGTGTCAGAATTTTAAACATGTGTTGGAGCGCTTCCACATTTTGAAATACTTTTATCTTTATATTTGTTGAACTTTAGACTATTAACTGACATTTCATGCTGTATATAATTTGCCAGTATAGCTTGCAATGCTCTGCAACATAGTTTGTTGCAAGAATATAGTGTTTCCTTGAAAAGTCTATTGGCTCCCTAGACCATATTTACTAGCTTTTTCTCACTTTTGATCCTCAGTTATTTCTTACTGGAAAAGGTAATAGCTGACATCCCATTCTCAATTTATTTTTTTTAATAAAAACTTTTATTGCATCTAAATATTTTTTGAATATTTAGAAAGTTAAGAAGTTAAGTTTATATATTTAGAAAGTTAAGAAACATGATCGTACTAATAATGATTGTAAAGACAGAGAACATGTTTTGTGAGTAATTATTTTTTCTTTCACTCGGAAAATATTCTATCACTACTCAGTGCTCTTTTTTTTATATATTCAGCCTCGTAGACATAGAGTCCTAGTAGACACTTCAAAAACCAGGAAAAAGGCCTGTAGTTGAAGAACAAGAATGAGGCCACGTGAGAATTGAAGTCTGTTACCATTTCTATCACTGACTTACTTGATTTGAAGCTGATTTACTTCTCCAGTGGGTTTTTATTTCTGAATTACCTTAGATGACATAAGATGTTTATTCCTCATGCTTTTTTTTGGACTTAGAATTGCATATCATCCTGGAAAACAGAGTTATAAATGGCATTAGTGATTTATTCCACATTTTGACAGACCTTTCCATACAGATTAATTTCTTTCTTCTCAAAAAATAAAGGGCAGCTGCCTAAGCAGCGAGTGCCAGTGTCTACAACATCCGGAAGGAAGCTCTTGCTGCCAGTGAAAACTGATGGAAAAATGGGAAGCAGCACCTGCTGCCACCACTCTGCTTCTTTCTGTTTTCACTCTTACTTTCATCCTCCAGCTCATCTGCTCGTGATAGCAGCAGTAGTAGCAACCTCTTATGCGCTATAATAGAACAGGAATATATGTTCAGTACTTGCTACAGCAGAAAGCTGGATTTTCAAACCTCTCCACAGACCCAAAGCCACTGAACTTGTAACTCTAAAAAGTACTTGTACTCCAAAGCCTTTGAATATCTATGTGAGCTGTTATGACATCATCACAGGGCAAAGACAAGAAGTGGATTTATGAAAAACTGGACTTCAAATAGTCTGGAGACATATCCACTACTAACAACAAATTCAATTTGTCAATGATAGAGGAGCACTGACCCTTTGATAGTGTTTGATGGAAGAGAGACCTGAGACATCCAAAAAAGAGCAGGGATGAAATAATTTAATCATAAATATTGCTCAGTATCTGTTCTAATACAGCAGAAGGAAATAATCAATGAATAGGCATTTATGAAAAGTGCAATTAGGAGGCCAGTAGGTGTGATGGGTTGCCAGGGAAAAGCCTACAAACTGAGGACATCCAGAGTTTCCTTTAGAAAACTTTTTGTCAACAATATCTTCTGCTCATATTCTATAAGTAGATGAATGCATTTGTATATTCCTGAACTGTATTTAATCTAGAAATAATTTCACGTTGGTATTCAAATTGCTCTAGTGAGTCCAGTTCTTGAGTTACTAAAACACTTTGATATGACAAACATAAATATATGACTTTTTTTCTATTCATCCAGTCCTAATTTTATGGGAAATTACATAAGCATGGAAATAGAAAAGCTGAAAAAGATAGGCTAATGGGTAAAAAAATATTTTTTCCCAAACGTAAGACGATATTATTAAAAAAAAAATCAAATGGGGCATCTAGGATACTACAGTTTTGTTGACAGTATTGTGTGCTTTCATAACAGAATCCTTTCAAAAAAGGAGAGAAAACCACAAATAGAATAGAAGAGAGTATGTGTGAGGTTAAAGGTAGTTATGAAGTTGAGCACAAATCTAACACTTTTTAAAATTGGAAGCATAAAGCCAAATACAGACAGATAAATTCAAAAAGTAGAAAACTTTCCAAATTTATTCTTTAATAAGTATGTAATTAACATCCCTAAATTTATCAAATGGCAGCTGAAAAGTGTGTATCCATTCTAATTTCAAAGGAACTTTCTTTAATCTCCCACTAAAGAATCTCAGACTGAGTTTGTGATAACAGTATTGCTTTATAGATTAAAGTAGCTTAATCAAATATAGAATAACTTTTAACTTTGAAACAATTTCCTTTGAAAATATGTTTAATTCTAAATCCCTTTACATTTCCCTGTGAAAACATGTTTCCGAGAAAGTTCTCACCTGCCTTTGCAAAAGGGTCTAAGGAAGAAAGAATCACTAAAGTGTATAAAGTGTTTGAAAACAAATAAAAATTGAAGGGACAGAGAAATGGAGGAACTATTTTTTCATAAATTTGTGAAACGTTTTGAACTGTTGCACCTGTTAACCATGAAACTTCTGCAGTCTGGCAATACAATTCTTTAAAACAAAGACTGAGAACTGACAATGCAGAAAGAAAATATAAACTATTAAGTGATTAATAGCGTAAACTATTAAGATAAACTATTAAATGTTCATTAATCAATAAATAAAAACCCTACCATATTTTGTATGATCAGACACTTAGAAGGTAACTTTGTCTTAATAATTTTCCGCTATAACTTATGTAAATTATACATATGAGTAGATTTTGCAAACATTTTTAAATATCATGGTAAATGCTTGAAACACATGAATGAAAATAAGGCAAAAAGTAGGAATTACGGAATCTCATGGGGGATATAATTTTCTGACTACCCTTTGTACTTCATTACTTGTGAGAAAAATGTGTTATCTGAGAAACAGGTAGGTGAAGAAGGTACTTGGTACTGAATTCAGAAATTTGTGCATGCTGATAAGTACCATGATAACTATTTTTAAGCAAGCCAATGCATCATATATTTTGAATCTTTGATAAGGAAATAAATGAAGAAAAATGAGCTTTTTGGCTTTAGATTTCTTCTCCCTGAGCATATCTCCAGCAGGACTTCCAAAAATGTGTGGTGTGTCTCCAGCCTCTAGCAGTTTCAAATTTATTTCTGAAATACATCTGAGTGTGGGTGTTGTGTGCTTGTCTGATGCTTTGAAGTTTTGGTCCATGACACGCTGCTAACAGCAGTTTGAGCTGTCTGGAATGGGACGTGACTGTCATTTCACAGTTCACTGTCTCTTCCCCCACAAGTCACCCCTGTGCTCCACTGCCACTTAAACTCTGCAATTTATACTAACGACAAAGATATAGTTAATTAGAAATCATATTGCTGATGACTGAAAATTAATTTAATGACATGACTAATTGATACTATGTATTAAGCCACAAAAGTCCAACCAGTAAGTTCTAAGGTTAAACACCACAAAGTCTAAATATTCTGTTTGTGTTTGATATCAGGAAAAGGTTATTCACCCTGACAGTGTTTGGACACTGGAATAGGATCCCAATCCCCAGAGAAGTAGTCACAGCAACAAGCCTCACAGAGTTCAAGAAGTGCTTAGACAATAGTCCCAGGCACATGGTGTTATTTTCAGGATCAGGAATAAGAGCTGATGATCATGATGGGTCCCTTCCAACTCAGATTATTCTATGATTCTATTTATTTAGTGGCTATTTATCATGATGTTAAGTTTTTCTTTCTACATTACTTACCTACATGTTGAGAAAAAATGTATTAATTAGATGCTCAAGAACAGAACGGGGAGTCTAAACCAGGAACAGATGAATTAGAGAATCAAGAGGCAAAAGACATTAACAGCAAAAGACATAAACTGTAACTATATGTGAGACATAGTTACCTAAATCTGAGTAAGTGACACATTTTTAAGTTAGATCAGTCATTATTTAGGAACAAAAACCTATAAATATCCCCAGAGTGAAACACAATAAGCATCAGCTGCAAATTTGTATCTACACATGGTGGTCCTGTGCCCTAATTTCACAGGAGGGGCTGGAGTGTATGTCCAACAGAGCATTTGAACCAGCTGAGCTTCAGACACACAGCAGCACTAGAAGGAAGTGGTGAGTGACAGTAATGGGAGAGTCCCTGTTCAAGGAGATGCAGTACATATTTGCTGATTTGATCAGCTGTCTAGAAGTTTTGCTGCTTGCCAGAAGCTTGAACTCAGGACGTAGTGGGGAGGCTGTCAAAACTCATCTGGCCTTTAATGCCTTGATATTCTTCCATATGGGCACCAACAATAATACCAAGGAAGACCTGACGCATGTCAGGATAGGGACTCTAGGGACAAGGAACAGGGGTTGTTTCCCACTTGAACCTAATGTTGCAGGTAAAGGGCTTGAGGAGGAGTAGACTCATCCTGTGTGTCAACATCTGCTTGCAAAGTTCATGTGCTCAGGTCAACAAAAGAGATTTGGGTTTTACTATCATGCCTTTGAGGACTGAAAAGTGCTAGGAAGAGACCTAGAATTCACCTGTTAAAGTAGAGGAAAAGCATTTTTGGCAGGCAGATTAGACTTTTAAATAGGACCAAACAGGGGGAGGAGGAGGAGGATGCAAAATCAACTGAAGAAGTTGTGGACTGAGTTAGCAAAGAAAGGGTTTTGGGTGCTGTGGGAAAGAGTGACCTCTTGTTCAACAAAAGAGTGCTGCACATCATGCTCTCACCAGAGCTGCTCACTTCAGGCGTGGAAAGTTCACTCCTTCCAAAAGGAATGGATATTCATAATCTTCTAGGGTCTTGTAAGGGGGTTTTGTGTTTTGATTATTTTTGTTGTGGTGGGGATTTTTATGTTTTGAGGACTGCTTTGTTCTTGAGGACAGTACTGGGTATGTAAATGTGGAAAAAAAAAAGTTATCATGAGAAATAAGAATAATTCCTCACTGCTCATAATTTCTAAATATGTTACTTCTATGAAGTGAACAGTAATTGTTCAGCTAAGAAAGCCCAAGCAAGCTGAACTTGAATTTGCATTACAGAATGATGTCATTGGAAAATATTTCTATCAATCTTAGGTTATATAAATCAAACAAAAATACCAATATATGAAATCATAAATAAGTTGTGATTTTTAACTTTTTTTTAAGAAGACTTAAGAACTCAGTAAACTTCAGCACTGGTATATTACCTTGACATATTCACAAGCAGATTGTGACAGTCAAAATTCCATGTGTTACTCAAAAAATATTCATAAATTCCACTAAAGTCCATAGAAAATCTGATTAAAATTCTGGCTCAAATTTTACTATTCTTTTCTTTGGAATTTTTTTTTCTTATCTGCAAAGGTGGACTACTGACTGACTTTAATAAAAATTCTGTGAAAAATCTGACCACGCAGATTTATTTCTGGGAAACAAACTTTTGCTAGACAGATATTTGTTGCTTTTTTATCCTCTGGAGTTTTATTGTGAAATGCAATAGAATCTGGGTTTCAAGTTCTGAATATTACAGGTGAATGTGTAGTCAGAATTTACTGTTCAATAAAATCATGAACAATTTTCATAAAGGTGCCTAAAATACTTGTCGAAACACTGTGTTCAGCAAATCCTATATTAATGGGAAGGTTTACAGAACTATTTTGAACTGACAAATTTTTTTAATATAAAAGTAATTATTGATGAAAATATTTTATATTTCTTGATAAAGTTTATTGTATGCCTACTCTGAAGTCACAGGGTAATACACAGATATTCAATTTAACCTTCATTGACCAGCTTAGGTACTTGTAGCACTCTTATTTATCAATTCTGTTGTTCATCAAAGTGCTGCATAATTTTATGATCAGTGGAGCATTTTTACAATGAAACACTCTCTGTGTTCAGCAAATCCTATATTAATGGGAAGGTTTACAGAACTATTTTGAACTGACAAATTTTTTTAATATAAAAGTAATTATTGGTGAAAATATTTTATATTTCTTGATAAAGTTTATTGTATGCCTACTCTGAAGTCACAGGGTAATACACAGATATTCAATTTAACCTTCATTGACCAGCTTAGGTACTTGTAGCACTCTTATTTATCAATTCTGTTGTTCATCAAAGTGCTGCATAATTTTATGATCAGTGGAGCATTTTTACAACTTCCCTGTCTGGCCTTGTGCTCTCTTCTTCATTTTTCCCTCTCTCTGGATGTTACAGCCATTTGACATTTCATTTTTTGTAGTAACATCTATCTTCTAACTTGCCATATACCACCTTTCTTTCTTTTTTGGACCCTGAGAAGCCTCCATTGTTTATCTCTAAGATTAAATTCCTCAGTAAGAGTTATGAACACTGACTGCCTTTTGGTATTATGGTTTATATCTGTGAGCTAATTAGGGAAGCCATAGTCAGGCAACACAATCACAAAGTCGAGGCACCATAGAATGGTTTGTGTATGAAGTGACCTTTAAAGTTTATTACCAGTGTCCTTTACAGTGGGCAGGAACCCCTTCTATGAAATCAGCTTGCTCAAAGCCCTGCTCAGCATGACTTTGAACATTTTCAGGGATGTAACATTCACAGCTTCTCTGGGCAACCTTCTCCTATGTTCACCACTTTTTTTACAAAATACATTTACATTTTAATTCTTTCTATACATGACACGAACATTGTGGGAAATTTTGACTGTACCTACCAAAACTTTAGAGCAGTGACTCAGAATTTGGCATTTCTAGGCTGAACATCCTGTAAATTTTGTGGGACTACACATAGTTACACAGGAAAATGAGCAAAAGGAACAAAAGAGGTAGAGACATGCTAATAAATTATCTGCAGTAAAAGAAAATAGTTTAAAATCATATGCCAAATAAAATGGAACAGACTCTGTAGATTAACTGATAGAATATTTTTCTGGAAGGGGAGTTAGTGGACTCTGGTTCTTAATTTTAGGCTTGTTGCTCTATGTTATTTTAGATATTCATTATATAAATTCAGCCACAGATTTTGAGAAATTCTAGACAGTATCTATTAAGTCAGGAGTTTCTCATCATTCTGTGGCTCAATAAAGGGGAAAGTTCCTGTGACTGCTCTCTTGTAAGTCATTACTTCTTTTGTCCTATGACTTTTAAATGCATCTGGGTAACATAAGTGGAAGTCCAAAATTCTTAATTGTCAAAGCTATCAATCTTTATCAACCTGCAAGTTTAATATTCCCTCTCATTGGAAATTGCCTGGTTCATTCTTAGTAATGTTACCAAGAGACAAGAATTTAGCAAAAATTATCGTCTTCAAGATGATAATGTTGGAGTGGCTTCAACACTGGAATGAAAGAGAAGGAATTACTCCATCTGCAATTCAAAGAATTGAAAGGAAGAATGGCATTCAACTCTGATTCATACATATTGTTCATCCATTGTACTTTCTTTCAAACTGTGTCCATAAATAGATATTCAAGCAATGCTAAAGGCTGGGCAATGATCTGTGAGACTTTCCTTGTAATACCAGCTTCTGACTGTTTTCTGTTCTATGTTCTAACCTTTCACTTTTCTACTTGGTAAACCTACAGAGAATCTCTCCTCCAACAATTAGTCTATCTTCTCCTCAAGCTTATTTAGATTCCACCATAAACACAGTCCTTTGCAAAGCAGAAAGAGGTCTGCTATTCTCTTCCTGAAATGATACCATCTTTTTCTTTAGATCCCAGACTTTTTTTTGGTGGCTGGAGTTCTGTTATTGGAAGAGACTGTGAACAGATGTCTCATGTGCTTTGATTCTACCACGTAAAAGTTTTTAGACTAATAACTTTGCTGTTATTACTTTCTTGCAGACTGAGAAATTCTAGACTATTCCACATTCCACACGAAATTCTCACTTTTATCAATCCTTTTTGCTGCTCTCTGAAACTTTTCCTGTTCTAATGTATCCTTTAAGGATTGTAATTGCTCTCAACATCAAACTGACTGAAACACATTTATGCTGTGGGATCCCTGTGGTTTCTGTGGTTTTCATACAAAACATAGCTCTGTTAAATATATATGCATATGTGTGATATTCTTTTTTAAGGCATTTTTGGATTTTTTTTTTAGTCACATAATGCAGTATATAAGGCACAGGACTGAAAGAAAACTTCTGACCACCTTTGGAAGTTTAAGGAGGTCAGATTCCTCAGCAGAATATAATAAAGGATAATAGAATTTGAAATGTATGCCCATGTTTATCTGACTGTCATGATTTTATTCTGAGATGCATGTTAACTCCAGCTAGGGGGTAACTGTCTTGTAAATTTAGTGCCTAAATCCCATATGATTTACAGTTTTCTTCATTGTCTTAGAAACTTCTAGCACAGCAGTGTGTCTGAGACATTCCAGACCATGAAACGAGGCAAATGTCTGACCAGTTTTGGTGGTACATCCCTCCCCTCCCAGGCAACAGTATCATTTAAGAGATGCTCATTAGGCCTCAGCCCTGATGAGCAGCACCTGGGCTGAGCTCCTCTTGAGCTTATCAGGAGTACTGTCTTCTCCCAGGAACTTGACATGTAACAAGCTCCTGATTTTTTTAGGAACAGCCTTGGAGACTTATTTCTTTATCAATCCATGTAGAATAGTATTTTTGTTCTCAAACTTTCAAAGAAACTTACCCACATGTATTGCAGCCAGGACAAAAAATTATTGTGACTGTAACCCACTCTCTTGCAGCGCTATAAATAGTGGTCCAAAATGAGACCCTTTGAGTTCTCCTGGACCACAGCAGCTGTGACCAGCTGTGATGGGGCCTCTCAGAGCCAGAGAAGTCTCAAGTCTGCTCTACTCAGAGGAT
Organism: Passer montanus; assembly: GCF_014805655.1. Classification (NCBI taxonomy): domain Eukaryota; kingdom Metazoa; phylum Chordata; class Aves; order Passeriformes; family Passeridae; genus Passer; species Passer montanus. The sequence continues at coordinate 10,695,094 of NW_024367708.1, forward strand.
GTTGAATGACAATAGATCCTGGGCTGACACCCCCACTCCTTTTCCTGTTGAGAAGAGGCAGGGGGATCGGAAGTATTCCAATGAATTCAAGCAGAATTTTTCCCAGGTGCTTTGTACAAACTGTGTGCATGTGAGTGTGAAGATCTTATATCACGTGTACTAGGAATGCTGCTATGCTAGATTCTTAACTAATTTGGATTTGCAAGTAAGTTAGGCCTATAAGTAAATTGTATATTAGTCCTTTGTTTAGCTTAAGTGATTAATTAAGCTAAGTTAAATGCTGTTGAGTTTAAGTTCAGATAAGTTAAGTGTTGTTGGGTCTTTAGGCCATGTTTCTTTTATCCTTACCCTTTCCAAAAGACAACTTTTGTCTTCCTGCCCTCCCAGCCTATGCATAGATAGTTTTTTGCTTTATTTTAATTTGGATTGATGGATTGCGGATTTTGCTTTTCCTTATTCTGCTTTAACCATCTGGTAAGTAGTAGAATGAACCTTGCCACAGAATTTTGTTGTGATGTTACTTTTATAGTAAACATTTTGTTCCTCATACCTTTGCTGGTGAATCTTGAACCGACCTTAAAATGCTCATTCACAATACTAGAATAGGGATAAAAAGAAATCGCTGAAAAAGGATTTTTTTTATTTCATTAATAAAATAATCTTGGGGGCTAATTGTATTTTTCACACATGTAAAGATGAAAAATTAAAATCCCACAAGACTGACAGGCATTAAATAAACTAAATTACTACTTAATTTATGTTTCATAATAGATCTGGCTTTTTTTGTTACCTTCTTACCTTATTAGTAGGATTGTTTAAGTATTTAAAATTCTTTTTTTTTAACAAAATCTCCATAATCTTAAAGTCAAAATTTATAAAAATTTGGGAAAAAATAAAAATCCAAAATCTATTAAAATTTACTATAGTGGCAACCCCTTAAATCTGATTTATAAACCTATAAATTCCTTGAAAGTAAATGTGAAAGTGATTTTCACTCTTATTTATATATGTGTTTATAAATGATATTTACTGGTACATAAAACAATAAGTTAACAAGACTTTTTTTAAAAACTGCTTGATGTAATTTAAATCCATATATAACCACATCTTCCTAAGATATTTAGAGTGTTGATCATTTTTAAAAATAACTGCTAAGTAAATTTGAGAACTCTAAAACTTTCAAAGTATAAAGATATTACATATTAAAGACAAAGAAAACAACTCAAAATTTTTCTTAATTTGAAAAAATTGCACATTTTTGCTCTTTTTAAACAATTGGGTTTTTTTTCTCACACTTCTCTAAGTGAAATATTATTTAGATATTAATGATACATTGATCTGATTTTATTTAGACAAACATGAATTGTAATGACCTATATATCCTGGAATTAAACCTTTAGCTTGTGTTCACCTGTCCCTAACAAAAACCTCTCCAGCTGGGATTCATGTGAACTGATGTTATCTGTCTAAACCCTGGGCACTGCACAGCTTCATGGGTTCCTCTATGAGTTGTCATGTGGCAAAATTCATCTTGTGAAATTAATTAATCCTAGATGTTGGATGTGCATTTACCTTGGTGAGCTGGCTTTGTCTTTAGCCCCACAAAGGATTTAAGCTTGTTTAGACCAAAAATCAAAAATAAATAAAAATTGATCAAAAGTAATATCTAGAACTTGCAGCAACACCTAAAATTGCATAGTTAAATGTGGGAGTGGATTATTACTATTATTTAATTTAACAAAACTAATAACAATGAGATGTGGAATATATTCTAATTTTCTAAGTGTTCTGATGTTCCAGCCAGTGATTAGAAGTGCAAGAATTTGTTTCCCAGAAGAAGACTTTGATGGACTGACTAATCCCACACTTCCATGAGAAAGTCCCATTTTTCTTAGCAACTCTTTAGAGGAAGAATTTAACTGCTTCATTTGGGCCAAATTATTTCCCATAGATCTCAGGATATTTTCAACTGTAATTGCCTTGAGAAGATGGGTTAATATCTTCAGAGATGATCCTCTAATCCTGTAGAAGTTTCTGTAATAGTATTTTATGAAGTAGGCTTGATCTGAATGGTTTTTTTGGTTTGTGCTTGTCTTTCAGTCTTTCTTTTCAATGATATTCAGATATCTCTTTTCCAGCTTAATAAATTTAAAATACAAATGGGAAGTTCAATTCAAGAAATTGAATTTAAGAAAATTAATGAAAATAATCTTATTCTGTATTCTTGTAATCCAAAAGTATATCCGAACAAAGTGTACTGGGTTGCTTTTGTAAGGACAGCTGAGTTACATAAAGTTCAAGTAATTTAATAAAGTGGAGTTCAAACATAACTGCAGCTGAAGCTTAATATTAACTTTAAGAAGCAGAAGAAAAAAATTAAACCTCTCTTTCTGCATTATGTGATCATATAAAAGAATAAAACCTGACAGTTGTCATTACAAATTGAGACTAATATAATTTCATCTAACATAACTCAGAAGTCTGAACCCAAATCAGTGAAATTATCAATACAGAAGTGCTTTGTCTCTGTCTTAATTTAAGGTCTAATTGATCATTCAAATTCTGTGTTATCTCTCTTGTTTAATTGGTGTTCTTTTTTCTCATCTTAACAACAAAAAAAAGAATAATATAAACGTCTAATAATTGATTTGCAAATTTAAGTTGGATATTTAAATACAAACCATTTATTGAAGATCATAGAAACAAATGAGATGTAGGGTGGAATACTGACTAATATCAGAATTGAGTCTGTGAAGGGAAATATGTCTATTAAAATATGTATGTCTGAGTTGAAGAATATATTATATTTTTACTATTTAAAATGTATTATATTCTTCTAATATGCTAATTAAAATAAGTATTAGCTTATTAACTTTAGCAGCTTTTAGTTTCATGCATGAAGAATTTGCTGAAAGACACATTTAAAAATGTCCAGTGTACATAAAGGGCTTGTTGAAAGCCCCTTGGGCTACACTGCATTATGTCAACAAATCTAGAATAGTTTTTAGTTAGAAAACCTGACAAAATAACACACCTTCAGGCTGATTTGACATCATAGCTGGATGGTGAAAGACAAGCTGAAAAATTGGCCTTCTGCAAAACATATTCCTCTAGAATGTGTTATTTAAGGTCACTTTTAGGCCAGTATTATACGATTTAAAAATACTGTCTCTAATAAGAAAAAACAACAACAAAAAAAAAAAAAAAAAAAAAAAAAAAAAAAAAAAAAAAAAAAAAACCCAAACTAGAGCAAAACACAAAAGTATTGGCAGTGAGGGAGAAGGGGAGATAAATTGAACTGTGATACCCAGAAAAAAATTTAACTGAGATAATGACTCTCTGTAGTATCTCTGTTTCTCTGTAGAGATAGTATCTCTCTGTAGCTGTAATGTGTCAGGATCCAAATATTAATCTGAAAGTTAATTCCACTTATGTTAAAACAAAATGTCATGTGCTTCAGTATACACACAGTAGGTGTTGTCTAACAATGTGTAGAAGTTTCTGCAGATGTTCAATATGAACATGGGAAAAAAACCCTGAATATTAAAACATTGTTTTGTTCTCTTTTCAGAGAGAGCTGAAAGAGACAAGTGATGCCAAAAATAGTTTAAATAAACCTCAATTCAACCAAGATAAAATGTGAAAGATATTCTTGTTAAATGTTGAATAACAACAGGCAAGTAGGAAGACACAAATAGCAGATATACACTAAAAAATACTTATGCCAGAATATGACAAACTGTTTATTTTGAAATTAAAAAAACAAACCAAACCAACCAAACAAACAAAAAACTCCAAAAAACAAAACAAAACAAAAAAAACCCAAACAAACAAAAAAAAAACCAACCAAAAAAAAAAAAAAACCCAAAAAAAAAAAAAAAAAAAAAAACCAAACAAACAAAAAAAAAAAACCAAACAAATGGAAGGAGATACTATACTTTTACTGCTAAGCAAAAAAAGCAGAAGCTTGGTTGTTCTATCATTGCTCTTGAATACTGTTTAATGTATTTTGTTCCCATTTTAGACAGTTTTTGAGACAATTCCAATCTGACACATGGGATGTTATCCATAAACAAAATAGATCCAAGGCCACCAGTGTTTTGGACCTCCTTTGTTACCAATTTAGACACTGAAAGAAAACAAAAGATAAGGCAGGTCTACTAGGGAGACCAGATTTATTTTAAATATATTATAATTATATATTTTTATATAAATATTTTTAATATTAATATATTTATATATTTCATAACCAGAGTTAAATAAATCAACAAGAAAATAAATAATAAACAGCTGAATTCATGAATTCTGAAGGACGTGGGCCAAATTTTTTGACATGCAAAACAAAAAATAAATGGAAGGGTGGAAAAGAGAAACTTTTTTCTTTGTGCTGGTCCTTTTCCTTTTTTTTTTTTTTTTACATGACATGGAGGAAGGAAATCAATAAGATCCTAACTGTCATACTTTCTTCAGGAAAAAGTACCATGAGAGGAAAAAATTTTATGAAGCAAAGAAAAATTGCTCCCTTTGGCTGGAAAATTATAAATTTTGTTTCTTGGCAAGTGTAGGTGGAAAGATTGTCAGCTAATGATATTTTATGTATTAAAGGCTAAATAAGGAATCAGGCAGTATGATGACATTCTTTTGTGATGTGACAGGTGAATGCTGTATTTGACAATAGATGTTTAGATGCCTTCTACTTTAAATTACAATAATAGTCGATGAGCAGTGCTTTTGAGATGAAATATATATATATGTTGCTTATTTGTAGTGGCTACTGATTTCTAACCAGTTAATCAAGTTAAAACTCGACTGTAAGAAAGAAAAAGCATAAAGATCAGTTAAGGTATCACATGAAAAAAAAGTCTGCTCCAATGGAAGAAGTACACTAGATGGAAAATTATATTGCATTTCAGCAATGTTGTGGCAGTTAAATTCACAAAAGATAAAATACACATAGGAAAGGCAAAGCTGAAATAACCTTGAAAATTTTACTGAGTTTGTGAAGAAAAACAGGGAGAAATTACAATTTCCAATAGAAGTGCAGATAGACAACGTATGACAAAATTTCACCAAATAAAAATCTACCTTCAAACTATTTGTTTAAATTCACTTTTACAATCAATATAGAAAACTTTACAATTCAAAAGTAAAATTTACCCTTAGAAGTATACTTACATAAATTACAGAATCATGCTACTGAAAATTCCACTTCTCTCCACCTATTAAAATAAACACCTTGAAAGTATATACTGTAGTTTATTTATAAAAATAGCCCATTCTTTGAGATTTTTCTCATAAAGAAAAATATCAAGCTATTTGTTCACAGCAAATATTCACATATTTTGATTTGCTAACATGTTTTATAAAACTCTTTATAACAGCACTCATGTCTTTTATCCACACTCACCAAAAGGGAGCAAAAATGGGTAGCCACACAAAAGAGAATAATTTCACACTAGCAAAATTTGCATTAGCAAATTTTGGTAGGTGAGTGTGTCATTGGGTGTTCTTGCTTGTGATAAAATTGGTCTAAAAACATTTGTTCTTGCACTGTCTTTAATTTAAATTCTCTTGTTGGTATTCAGAAACATTAAAAATGTTAGGTGAATGAGACTAACACAGATGCTGAGTTTCAATATCTCATTTAGTGGAATAATGATATAGCTGATTATAAATTACCCTTGTGATTATTTTATTGAAAGATTTGAAAAGTATAAATTAGAGTTCATGAGCCTCAAACAAAATGTATATTAGTCTTTGGATAGACAGATAGTTGAAAACAGTGTTAAGTACCAACTTGATTTACAATTACTCATGTAGTTTCCCTTTTCTGTAAAATAAAAGCTCTAATTGCATTTTAGTATCAGAAAGCAATGCCTATGTACTTTTAGTTCATTCAGATTTTAAACTTTTTAGGTATGTTTTGAGGTTTTTTGGTTCATTTTTAGTATGATGCCAGAGATATGATTGAATGGACATTTTCACTCATTTGAATTGTCATTGACTTAATGAATTACATATTATGTGATTTATTTCCTTATTCCTACACTAATTTGATAACAAATTTTGACAGCTTAAATTTTATTTTACTGCAACCCTTTACAACATTATTCACTGGTTAAGTTTTTGGTTATAAATTATGCAGTAGGATGAGGCAGATTAAGTACAAATATAACATGAGCTATGTGACACATGTAATCTTTCTGACTCTCACTCTCATAGGCATAGTTCTCTAATAAATCATTCATTCACAACAGCCAAAGGACATTAGCACAGCACCCTCTATACTTTTTGCCTAGTTATGCAATGAAGCAGAGCAGTGTACATTTCTAAATACTGCCTGTATTACTGTAAAGTAATGATTGTTTCTCCATTCCAGTTTTCAATTTTATGCAGAATCTTGGTCTTAAAGTGTAATGCTTTGAAAGATTTTCAGATGAGCTTAGGCCATACAATTTTCAAGGTGTTTTTAATATGGGTCAAGAATCATCGAGTCCAACTCCCTTCTTCTTTCAGGAATGCCTAAAACTAAACCAATAGATTGAAAGCATCATCCAGATGCTCCTTGAACTCTGACAGGTTTGGTGCTGTGACCACTTCCCTGGGAAGACTGTTCCAGTGACTAGACACCCTCTTAGTGAAGAACCTTCTCCATATGTCCAATCTGAACTTCCCCTAGCACAGCTTCATTCAAATTCTTTGTATCCTGTTGCTGGTCACCAGAGAGAGGAGATGAACATCTTCCCATCCAATGTCCCCATTAACCAAGTTGAAGACTGTGATGAAATCATACTTCATCAGCCATCTTTCCTCTAAGGTGAGCAAGCCAAGTGATCTCAGCCACTCCTCCTAAGTGCTGCCTTTCAGACCTTTCACTATCCTGGTCTCCCTCCTCTGGACATACCTGTTATATTGAGGTGCCTGTAGCTACACACAATCCTCAAGCTGAGGCCACACCAGAGCAGAGCAGACTGGCACAATCCTCTCCCTTGCCTGGCTGCAGTTCTGTGCCTGATGCACCTCAGGGCAGGGTTAGTCTATTTGGCTGCCAAGGCACACTGTTTACTCATATTCAACTTTCTCTTGACCAGAAAGTCCAGATCCCATTCTGGTTTTGTTGTTTTTTTGGTGGTTTTTTTTTTGCCTCTTGTCCCCTTGTATCTATAACAAGGATTATGCCTCCACATGGCTGGTTGTTTCCCAGCCCTTCAGTCTACTCAGATATCTCTGTAAGGTCTCTCTACCCTCAAGGGACTCTCACAGCTCTAACTCACTCTTAGCAGCAAACTTACTTAGTGTACATTCAAACCACACATCCAGAAAACTTACAAAGACATTAAAAAGCACAGACCCTAAAATATTGCTCTGGAGAACACCACTGATGACTGGATTGTAGCCTGATGTAACACCATTTATTATAACTCCTCAAGACTCACCAATATGCCAGTTGTCCACTTAATGCCTCACCAGTTATACATTTCTACTGACAAAATCTAGCCCCTGTAAAGGATTTTGAATATCAGATATCTAATTTCAACTCTTTTGGGAATGTAAGTAGCTCTGAATATGATAGCATAAAGGAGTTATTAAAATATGACAAAAAAAGAGAAATATATTGCATTTTTAGTTTAAATATTTAATCCCATTTTTTACCAGGATTTGTTATTAGAAATCTAGATGGTTTACTCTACATATATGATGTTGAAAACTGCATATGTAGCAAGAACTACAACATTTTTTTAAAATTTTCATTACTCACTTCCCTTTATGCTATGTTTCTTTTCAGTCACAATGTAAACTTCAGGAGAGTGTTCTCTCTAGGAATCTCTTCCAGCTGAAAAGTTTTTAAGAGAATTTCAAGTGTTGTCTTTTCGATTTAACACCTGGAAAGCCAACAATCAGTCTCTGAATAAGACTGCTTCTAAAACAAAGTAGACAAAAAATCCCCAAAGTGAAACAAACCAAACAAAAAAAATTATCATTACACATCCCCCACTCCAGTGGGATTGGAAGTAGAATAGTAAAAAAAAAGATAATAATCCATGTGTTGAGATAATAATAGCTAAATAATTGAAACAAAGGAAAAAATAACAATATCAATAATAACAATAATAATCATAATAGGTATGAAAAAGAGAGAGAAAGAGAGGAATAAAACACAATGAAAATAAGTGATGCACAGCACAACTGTTTAGCACTTACTGATTGATGCCCAGTCTGTCCCTGAGCAGCAATTTCTGGATCCCAAACAACTTCCTCCAGTTTATATAGCAATTTTTGTGGTATGGTATATCCCTTTTGCTACTTTGTGTCAGCTGTCCTGGACATGCTCTCTCCTGGCTTCTTGTGCATCTCCTCACTGTCAGAGCATGGGAAACTCAGAAGATCTTGTCTGAGGGTAAGCCATAACTAAAACATCAGTTTTCAATGAGTTGCCAACATTAATCTTGTATGCATAAATCTAAAATGCAGCAGTTCACCAGCTACCAGGAAGAAAATTCATCCTATCCCAGACAAAACCAGGTCAGTGCAAACAAAACCAAGGAAATCAGATCATTCTCTGCAGTGTCCAGTGACAGGAGTCTCAAACTAAAACACATGAAAAGCCACCTGAATACAAGATTACAATTTCTTACTGTAAGAGTGATCAAACACCAGAACAAGTCATCCAGAGAAGCTGCAAATTCTCCATCCTTGTAGATACTCAGTACCAAACTGGAAAATGTCATGGGCAACCTGCTGTAGCTGATTGTGCTTGAGCAACTGCAGTGGCAAGAGGGGCAAGTGGGTGTGTGTGAGCAAGAAAACCTGCAGGAGTGCTTTCCAATCTCAAACATTCTTGCCGTGAAACAAGGGCTTAAGGATAGTCATAGCATGTCTTCCAACAATATCCCTCTCACGGAGCATATTTTTTTTTCATCACAGCACACCAAGGGAACTACCTTGATGTCTGAAAGAGTCTATGTGACACCTCTGGCATCAAATAGCAGTCAGGAAAACAAGAATATTATATTTGTCCAGAAACAGTCCTTGCAAAACAAACAAACAAACAAACAAACAAAAACAAACAAACAAAAAAAAAAACCCCAAAGTTTGTCCAGAAACAGTCCTTGCAAAAAAAACAAACAAACAAACAAACAAACAAAAACAAACAAACAAAAAAAAAACCCCAAACAAACAAACAAAAAAAACCCCCTATTTTCTCAAAGTTTGCTTTGCAGCCAATGTAAAAGTGGCTAAGGAAGAAATACAGGGATCCTGAGTCTCATTGCCTTGTAACAGACAAAATTCCCTTTTCCTGTGTTCTTGCAGCTTTTCATTCCCTCTCCCGATCCAAACTGACTTGCTTTTTCTGATTTTGCTGTTGTCCTTCTTTTGATATTTCTATTTGTTTCCCATTATTTATTACCTGTCTGTGTTCTATAAATACAGTTTTCTTACAATGATTGCATCTTCCTAAATTGTTTTTCATCTCCTTTTTTCCATCTCCTAAATGTCTTCTAAGCCATTTCAGCCTCTCTGTGTTGCTGTGCTTTTCATTTTATACTGCTGTTAAGAATCATGATGCAATGTAAGTCACCTAGAACCTTCACTGACAGATACTGTACAGACAGATGAAAGTTTCTGCAGCATAGACAATGAAAAAAGAGGGAAACCTCTACTCTCCTTACATAATTTTTGAAGCCAGGAGGAGGAATTAAAAACAAACCCAACAATTATCCTACAGTCTCTTGTGAATTATTGTGGAATTGACATGAATAAAAATTATAGAATGGAACTTCAGATTACTGGTAGATTTTTTTTTTCTTTTTATTTTTTCTTCCACTTAAGCTGTGGTTACTTTTCATATCATCTACTCCATTGCTTCACTTTCTCACAATATAAGATACGTCATATTTAGAAGCCCTGACTTAAATTAAGAAAACTTGTTTGGGATTTTTACAACTGCTAGTATGATCTTGATTTTTATTTATATTTTCTTGAAGCATCATCTCTTGGTGATAACAAATTAATATTGATATTTTTTGATGTTACATTTTCTAAAGTACTTAAAGTACTTTATGCACATATTTTGATGAGTGCTGTAAGGAGGGAAAAAGTTAAAAGCATAAAGCAACTATGTTCATAAAAATTCTAAAAATTTAGTTTGATTACTTAATGGATCACTATTTGTTGCATTACTATGGAATAAATAACCTTGGTGAGACACTTATATCAATAAAAAGTAAAATGCACTTGAATGTTGCATATTGTAAGTTTTAGGGTTTAGGGATTTATTTCTGGTCCAAGTCAATAAGGCCAAGGAAATCACTGAAATAGACAGAGTAATTTAATGGTAGAAATAAACTACATACATATTGTATAGCTATTTAATGATGAATTCAAACATTGACATCTCTGCTACCATTTATTTTATATTTTTTAAAAGACATATCAAAACATGTAGGAAATTTTTACGTATAGTTGTAATCAAGATAGCACTTTCATTAAGAAGACTTAAATATTTCAAAACCTAAAGTATTTTCTCCTTAAAATTATCCATTGAATTTCAAACTTGGAATTTATTTTGTAATGCTGGCCAGTTTTAGTTTTTTTGATTTTTTTTTTCTTTTCCTAATGATGAAATATGAAATATTTGTACCAAAAGCTTAGCACAAAGGAGCCTCGGTAGAACAAATAATACCACTATGTTTGTTTGCCTTTTGATATTGTTAAAGATATTGTTAATTTTTAAGGGAATTCTGGCAACTTCTGAAGTAGGTGTTTGATTTTCTAAACCAAATCCCCAGGATAAAAATGGCAATAACCTACCTTGTTCTTTGCTTATACAAGTTAAACGTTTAAATATATTTTCATTTTCCCACTCTTCTAGATAGGTATTCCTTAGAGCAATGACATCTATGACACTAATCTTTCATGTGGTTTTCTTCATTCTTTCCTACCAGCAATAGTCTTTGGTTCATCTATCCATTCATGCTGTTAAAAAGTGAGATCTCAAAATATTTTTATTTTATCATTTCTTTTACTGATATAATTGTGAAATCTTATCACACTTATCCCATAAGATTTTGTAGAAAAAAGGGTTTACAGAAACTTAGGGAAGATGTTCAGCAATAACAAATGCATACATAAAAGAAAGAGAAGCAGGTGAATGAAATACTAAAGTATATTTCACTGATGAATTAATTTTTAAAAAGTAGTTGCAAAAAAGCAGACAACTGACAGACAGCTTCATGCATTTAAGAAATTGAGTGTTTTCTATCCCAGTATTTTTCTGCTCTAGTAAAATAATTTGAATATGGACTTTAGATAAAATTACTCTAGTTCTCCAGGTTATGTTTAATGTAGTGGAGAAATACATCTTCACAAAACCAAGATAGTGCCAAGTTCCAGAGCAAATTATGTCTGAACAGCTTGTATCGAATTCCCACTATATTTGCTTCTTTCACTACTTTTTTCCACTGTCTCACTCTCCATCAGATTGCATTAAATAGGGAGCTGTGGACATCTGGCATTTAAATGTCAGATACAAACAGCAAGGATTCCTCCTGGACCACAGAGTCTTTTATAGTGGTGTTTTCTAGTTTAGTCTGTTGAGAAGCTATCACATCATGGGCAAGCCACTCACCTATTCTCCAGTTGTGTGCCTGTTATTGAAGCAAAGGTTTTTCAGTTTATTTCAGTGTGAACTTCACCTGCAGAGGAAAACAGGCTATAAAGCCTTGCCAATTACTTTATTTCTGACCTATACACTTACCCATTTTCATACTCTGATTCATGCTTTTCAGATTTCATTATTGCTTTATGGAAACTTTGTTATTAATCATTCCTGTAGACAAACTATGTTTCCTACTCTATAAAACATTTTCAAGTATCATCTGAGATGACATGTGTTTGTCTCTAAATGGTTACAGGCAAGAAATGCAGTGTCAAGATCTTTACCAAGACAGTCATTATTTCTGTTTATTTACTGTAGGTACAATTATATCTTTGCCCTTTCCAGTGCAAATATGTTCCAAGAGTGTTTGTAAAAGCCAGTATTATCAAGCAAGATTTAAACCTGAAAAATATTTTTAGTTATTTTTATATTTCTGTGAAAATAAGTTGCTTTCTTCTGTTTTGTGTTTTGGTTTCTGTTTTCAAAATTTCTGAGATAAGGTTGAAAAAGAGACCAATAATGAACAGAATTAAATGTTCTAAAAATAAAACCAAACCAACCCACCCCCACCCCAAAACCCTCTAATTATATCTTTTGAATAAGCTTCACACAGCCTCTAAGGTTCTGAGCTGAAATTCAATGTCAAGTTTCCTAAAGCAGTCACAGAGTGAGACTGCTACATTCTGCTAATTGTATCACATTAGGCATACTGTTAGTACTATTAATGTGTGTCAAGAAATTCCTCTTGACGGCTTGCACCCAAGGCAGAGAAATACCAGTGGAAGCTAAAAGAGATCAACAGAAAATGTTTTTTCATTAGAAAATCATGGAAACATTCTTCATTTCTTAGTGGCAGAATGAAACAATGGAGATGACACTGAGAATGCTTACACTGCTGACATAGCCCATAATTTTAATGTATATATAGTACAATTAAGATATCCTAAATAAGCACAACAATAAGAACAACAACAACAACAACAATAATAATAACACTACTACTGCTGCTACTGTTACTACTGCTGCTACTGTTACTGCTACTACTACTGCTACTACTACTATTATTTTGAAGTCTGGGGCTACATCTTTACAAAGGTTCAGGTTCATAATACATGTCTTTGTAGATCCAAAAGGGAAAAAAACTCCTTACAAGATAGTAAGGAGGAAAATATAATATGATATGAAATGATATAATATGTAATACAATATATAATATGATATAATAATATAACATAATATAATACAATTATTATATTATATCATCCTAAATAAGCACAACAACAAGAACAAGAACAACAACAACAACAATAATAACACTACTACTGCTGCTACTGTTACTACTGCTGCTACTGTTACTGCTACTACTACTGCTACTACTACTATTATTTTGAAGTCTGGGGCTACATCTTTACAAAGGTTCAGGTTCATAATACATGTCTTTGTAGATCCAAAAGGGAAAAAAACTCCTTACAAGATAGTAAGGAGGAAAATATAATATGATATGAATACTGTTACTGCTACTACTACTGCTACTACTACTATTATTTTGAAGTCTGGGGCTACATCTTTACAAAGGTTCAGGTTCATAATACATGTCTTTGTAGATCCAAAAGGGAAAAAAACTCCTTACAAGATAGTAAGGAGGAAAATATAATATGATATGATATGATATAATATGTAATACAATATATAATATTATATTATATTAATTATATTATATTATATTAATTATATTATATTATATTATATTATTATATTATATTATATTTATTATATTATATTTATTATATTTATTATATTATATTATATAAAACTTCAAGGGTGGGATTAAAACTCAGACATATGAATTTAGTATCAACTATCTTTTTGTATGCAAATAGGCTATCTCTAAACTCCTCTTGCAGCAGATGAAGATAGAGAAGTAAATTCAGTTGATCAAAAATCTCCTGCTTCCTGCCATAACAATTTATATTATTATGAGAGGACTTTATGTGAGCAATTTAATAATATTTTCAATTAGAACAGAGCAAATCACAGAATTACAGAATGGTAAGGGTTGGAAGGGACTGCAGTATGTCATCTGAGCCAACCTCCCTAACCATCCTGGAGCACATGGCACAGTACTCTGTCCAGATAGTTCTTGAACATCTCCTGTGAGGGAGGGTCCCCAACCTCTCTGTGCAGTCTGTTCCAGTGGGTGGTCACTCACACAGTAAAGTTCTGCCTTATGCTCAGAAGGAGGTTTCTCTGCCCATTGCCTCTTGTCCTATTGCTTGCCACCACTAAGATCCCAACCTTCCCCTTGACATCCTCCCTTCAGATACTTATTTAGACATTGCTGAGGTCGCTTCACAATCTTGGTATTCTTATGTCTTGAGAATGAATAGGCCCAGCTCCCTCAGCCTATCTTCAAGAAAAGATGCTCATAAGAGGGATGCTTCAGTCCCTCAATCATCTCTGTTGCCCTCCACTGGACCCACTGCAGAAGCTCCAGGTCTCTCTTGTACTGAGGAACCCAGAATTTGACACAGCACTCCAGATGTGGCCTCACTAGGGTTGAGCAGAGTGGCAGAATCACCTCTCTTAACCTGATGGCAAAGTTCTTCCTAAAGTACCCAAGAAAACTATTGTCCTTGGCCACAACATCACAATGATGCCTCATGGACAGCTTGTAGGTCCTTTTACCAGCATCTGTAGGTCCTTTTCAGCAGAGCTGTTTTCCAGCAGGTTCCGCCCCCCCGCCCCACCCATTCCCCCACCCTGTGCTGGTGCACGAGCTTATCCTTCTCCAGGTCCAGGACCTTGCGTTTGCCTATGATGAATTTCATTTCTTATCTGCACATCTCTCAAAAAGGTTCAGGTCCCTCTGAAGGGCTGCACAGCCCTCTGGGGTATCAGCCACTCCTCACAGCCTCACAAGTTTGCATCATCAGAGAACTAGGTGAGGAGGCATCTGTCCTTTCATCCAAATCATTTATGGATAAGGTGAATGATTCTGAACACCATTAGTGACAGGCTTCCAACACTGTGACACTGATTACAATCTCAGTCAGTTCTCAATTAACCTCACTGTCCACACATCTCATCCATAACATATATGAGATGTCTATGTTTTTGCAGAATGGATATCAGGTTGGTCATGAAGTTGGTGTCTAGAGTGTATCACACAGTGTAAGGCACTGAGTTGCTATTATGACTGGTAAAGATCTAGGACAACTCATTTCTTTATAGGACAACTCACTTCTTTACTCCTATAAGTACAGGAGTACAGGAGTACAGATCCATTTAAATTCCTACATCTACTTATGTTTTCTTTGGATGCTGATTCAGAAGGGCATGGGTCTCCATAAATGTTGTCAATACTGAAAGCCTCATACAGATTCCTCAGATAACCAAGAGAGTTCCAAATTACACTACAGACCTCTCTTTGACAAATGAATTGATCTCATAGTCAGTAAAGTCAATGGGGAGCTACACATTTGTTTTAAAATAGCTGTTTATTTTCTGGTGAGCTGGGTCAATTGAGTGTATTGATTAGCTCATCTCTGTGGGAGTTGACACAGCTAACTCACTTGAATTATATTATATTATATTATATTATATTATATTATATTATATTATATTATTATTATATTATATTTATTATATTATTTATATTATATTATATAAAACTTCAAGGGTGGGATTAAAACTCAGACATATGAATTTAGTATCAACTATCTTTTTGTATGCAAATAGGCTATCTCTAAACTCCTCTTGCAGCAGATGAAGATAGAGAAGTAAATTCAGTTGATCAAAAATCTCCTGCTTCCTGCCATAACAATTTATATTATTATGAGAGGACTTTATGTGAGCAATTTAATAATATTTTCAATTAGAACAGAGCAAATCACAGAATTACAGAATGGTAAGGGTTGGAAGGGACTGCAGTATGTCATCTGAGCCAACCTCCCTAACCATCCTGGAGCACATGGCACAGTACTCTGTCCAGATAGTTCTTGAACATCTCCTGTGAGGGAGGGTCCCCAACCTCTCTGTGCAGTCTGTTCCAGTGGGTGGTCACTCACACAGTAAAGTTCTGCCTTATGCTCAGAAGGAGGTTTCTCTGCCCATTGCCTCTTGTCCTATTGCTTGCCACCACTAAGATCCCAACCTTCCCCTTGACATCCTCCCTTCAGATACTTATTTAGACATTGCTGAGGTCGCTTCACAATCTTGGTATTCTTATGTCTTGAGAATGAATAGGCCCAGCTCCCTCAGCCTATCTTCAAGAAAAGATGCTCATAAGAGGGATGCTTCAGTCCCTCAATCATCTCTGTTGCCCTCCACTGGACCCACTGCAGAAGCTCCAGGTCTCTCTTGTACTGAGGAACCCAGAATTTGACACAGCACTCCAGATGTGGCCTCACTAGGGTTGAGCAGAGTGGCAGAATCACCTCTCTTAACCTGATGGCAAAGTTCTTCCTAAAGTACCCAAGAAAACTATTGTCCTTGGCCACAACATCACAATGATGCCTCATGGACAGCTTGTAGGTCCTTTTACCAGCATCTGTAGGTCCTTTTCAGCAGAGCTGTTTTCCAGCAGGTTCCACCCCCCCGCCCCACCCATTCCCCCAGCCTGTGCTGGTGCATGAGCTTATTCTTCTCCAGGTCCAGGACCTCGCGGTTGCCCATGAATTTCACTTCTTATCTGCACATCTCTCAAAAAGGTTCAGGTCCCTCTGAAGGGCTGCACAGCCCTCTGGGGTATCAGCCACTCCTCACAGCCTCACAAGTTTGCATCATCAGAGAACTAGGTGAGGAGGCATCTGTCCTTTCATCCAAATCATTTATGGATAAGGTGAATGATTCTGAACACCATTAGTGACAGGCTTCCAACACTGTGACACTGATTACAATCTCAGTCAGTTCTCAATTAACCTCACTGTCCACACATCTCATCCATAACATATATGAGATGTCTATGTTTTTGCAGAATGGATATCAGGTTGGTCATGAAGTTGGTGTCTAGAGTGTATCACACAGTGTAAGGCACTGAGTTGCTATTATGACTGGTAAAGATCTAGGACAACTCATTTCTTTATAGGACAACTCACTTCTTTACTCCTATAAGTACAGGAGTACAGATCCATTTAAATTCCTACATCTACTTATGTTTTCTTTGGATGCTGATTCAGAAGAGCATGGGTCTCCATAAATGTTGTCAATACTGAAAGCCTCATACAGATTCCTCAGATAACCAAGAGAGTTCCAAATTACACTACAGACCTCTCTTTGACAAATGAATTGATCTCATAGTCAGTAAAGTCAATGGGGAGCTACACATTTGTTTTAAAATAGCTGTTTATTTTCTGGTGAGCTGGGTCAATTGAGTGTATTGATTAGCTCATCTCTGCGGGAGTTGACACAGCTAACTCACTTGAAGTCACTTACATGTTATACCAAGAGTCCACACAGTTATCTGCACAGTGATGTGTCCTAGGACACACTTTTTATGTTCACTTGTTGCTTCTGGAAGGCAAGAGTATCACAGATCCTGTGTCATATCTTTCACATCTAGGCTGGTGCTCTAGATGTCTGGAGTTATTTGAGTTGTCGTTAGGTGCTTATGTGTGGATGAGTGAAACAAATCCTTTAAGCCTGTGAGAACTAACTCCCATGCAATATGTCAGCTATTTTTCGTTTCAAGATCTTCTTTTATGAAAATGTTCCTTTTTTATATATTTGATAAGCTCTCCTTTCTTTTTTTTTTCTTCCTCTCTTTTTTGGATCTTTTAAAATACTTTCACTTAATTGTCCTGTTGGAAGGTTCTGCTTAACTGAAAGGGCGCAGCAAGAGCAGGACTGCTCCATGAAATGAGCCAGAGGCAAGCCTTTTCACAACACAAGCAGGAACAGCAATCTTACCAACAGAGGTACAGTCCCTGAGCTTAAAAGAATCTCCAGGGCTTCCAGGCAAAAGGTATCTTAAGGTGGGACTTATGGCGTGTAAGGCCTGTATAGGTGAAGTGAGGCCTACATAGATGGACATAAGAATGAAGTTCCTGACAGCAACAACAAATAAATATTACTCTATTTACTCTATCAAGAGTACACAAAATTTATTAAAAATTTAGATGCTTTTAAGACAAGAATTTCAAAAAATATTTAAGGGAAACAAATTATTTTTTTCACATGTCTAGATTTAAATTTGTTGATCAGTTTAGCTGAGTACTATTTTTGGAAAAACCAACTCTGATATTCAGAGTTTGAAATAATGACCCATAATCTACTTTGTCATTTCCTCATAAAATTTTGGGACTTTCTAGTAATTACAGTCACTGTGTCATGTGTCAACTGAATATCTGTGCAAGTTCCCCTTGTGTACTGGCAGAGGCAGACTACCCCAAATCAGCAAAAATGGCACTACATGTATGCTCTTAGGCAACTACTTCATTAATTGGATACATAACCATCTGGTACGATTACACCTTAGGTAAGTCTCATATTTCATACCTCTAAATTGAATATTATATTAATATGGAGCAAAAGTTACTCCACAAAATCATATTAATCCTCATCAATAACAGCTACAATCATTTGTAGTTCTTATAATCTCATTGCATTTTTTATGAAGGTCTCATTTTCTTATGAATTGTGTTGTGCTTCATTTTCTTTTATAAGAAACAAGATCATGGGAGGATATAGAAGCAGTAATTCTTCATGAAAAACTAATTGTTTCACTAAAAAATTCATTATCTAGAGATTTAATGGTCATTTTATGTATTTTTCTGAAACAAAGAGAAAAACGGGTAAGAGGTAAGTTTATGAGTCAGTTCAACATAATCCATTCTCTATGGGTATAATCAAATACTGGAGACTTGCAGCTTCCATTCTTGAAAGATATCAAGACCCAGATGCAAAAAAGTCTGAGAAATCTGCTCTGATCTGCTCTGATCTGAGAGGTGACTACTCAAGTTTTTCCAGGAAATCTGATACCTATCAAATTTTAAATGTTTCAGGCATGATTTTTTGGTGTTGTTGCTTTGTTGGATTTTTTTTTTTTTGATAAAAGTATTTTTCATAGCAGTCAGACAATATTTAATTTTTAGAAGTTTTATGTTTTCTAAATGTAATTTTTTTGTTCATATCTACAGAACAATATTAAGGCTATATTAGTTTAGCTTTTTGTATTATAGAAAAGCTAGAAATTATTAATTCATCTCTGCTCTTCAGCTGTTTTGAATATTTCATATACAATAATAAAAGCTTTCCAGTATAATGGCCTTTAGTTAAAGTTCTTCCAGGTATAAAAATAAAAACATTTAAAATAGTATTTAATATGAAAGAGTGTTGCATTCAATTAAGTTACTTGAGAGTGACATAGACAATGTGACATCTCTAAGTCAAAGTACAGAAGCGAAATACCCAGTTGTGGTGCTAAAGTATATTTCTGAACTATTTTACTACTTCTAAGAGCACAACAAGGATTCCCTCAGATTTGTTTATAAGGGTATGTTGTAGAGAAAATAATGTGAAGGAATAAATAGATGAAGATGCGACCATTCTTTTAACAATTATCTAACAAATGAAATTTGGACTAAAAATATATACTCTTTATAACAAAAGATCTTCACTAAAATAAATGCCAATAACCCTTCTTATTGAAGATATGGAGGAGATAGGAACAAGATTACTGAAAAGAGAAAAACTAAATTAATCCTTTAACTATAATAACATTCTTTAGTTCATATGCTTTTTGCTTTCAAAGAAAAGCAATCTGGGATGAAGCTAGCTTCGTGGGAGTCTGTGTAGTTCTCTGGTCTTCGAGTTGTGTCTATAAAATGGAAAGCTGATAACACACTAATGTTTTGCCTGTTGTTGAATTTTTTTTGCTCAAGGTTTTGTGTTTTTCTCAGAGAGAAGGCTGGGGATGGGCATCTTAGGAGGGGACAGAGCTGGGACTGTGACATGAATTTTCCGAAGGATGTTCCATAACATATGATGCCATGTTCAGTGATAAAACTTAAAGCAGAGAAAGAAGAGGAAGTAGGGAGCAGGGTTTTGTCTCCCTAGGTGGCCACAGCTCAGAGAGTGTCTAGGTATCAGTCTGAAGAATTGCCTGTAATTTCCTTCTTCTTCTATTTTCTTTTTTTTTTTTTTTACTTTCCTTCATTGATTAACTGTCTTTGCATTTACTTATCAACTCAAAAATTTTCTCATACATCCCACACACAAGGAGCTGTGCGGCTGCTCGGCAATTGGCTTGTGCCAACCCATCACAATGAGGATAAAATTTAATTTTACAATAATTTTTACAATTTACAATAATTTAATTAAACAATAATTATTAAAAATTTTACTAATTATTTTCTGTTCTGAAAAAAACCCTAGCAACATGCATTTATGCATATATATATTTAATGGATGCATATGATTTATATGTGTACGTATATAGAAATATATATTTTTTCCTATTACTGTTTCATAGAAATATTTTCCCCTTATTATTTTCCATAAAACTTAGAATAAAAAATGCTGTTTCAAATACTGGTACATGCTGTCTGATACAAAATTTAGACTGATGAATTTGACACTACATCTTACTTTTGAGACACCTATAATCTGTACAACAAGAAGCAAACTTGGTTGGTTAAGATTGACTTAATGACACACTGTGCTGGTTTAGGCTGATGCAGAGTAAATTTTCATCACAATGGCTAGAGTGGGCTGTGGTTTGATTTTTGCTGAGCGTGAGGCTAACAATATAGATGCTTTTGGTTTTGCTAAGCTGGGCTTGCACAGAGCCAAGGCCTTTTCTGCTTTCCATGCTGCCACACAGGTGAGGAAGTTGAGGTCATGTGGGAGCTTGGGGCAGCTAGGACAGGAGACCCAGACTAATCAAAGGAATATTCCAGGCCATATGACATCATGCTCAGTATATAAAGCTGGGGAGAAGAAGGAGTAAATACGTAGGACCTTTGGAGTGATTGCATTTGTTTTCCCAAGCATTGTTACATGTGATGGGGCCCAGCTCTCTTGGAGAAGATTGAACACCTGGGACTTCAGGACTATTTAGAGAACAGAATGTCACATTCACACTCAGAGAACAGAAGTGAATAAAGATATCTCTTATTTCAGTGAGACTGAGATTTCTACCCCTTTATTTCAGCCAGTGTTTTACATTCAGATAGAGATATTTTGGGTTTCCTAAAAAAAAACTGTAATAAAAGCTTTACAGTTAAATTGTGAGACTTTATATTTTGTTGAATGTGAGTTGACCTACTGACATTTGAAGGACTTCTTTCATGTTTACATACTGCTTTAAACAAAGTAAAATTCTTTAGACCCTGTTTTACACATGCTGTGCTTTTTCTTATTAATTTTGAGAATTTCTGAAAACAGACTATCTGTGTTTTCTGCCTATATCTTTTCTGCTTCAAACTATCTTGTTGCCATGGAGTCTCTGTTCTGCACTAGGAAAATAAATTATTGTTTAAAAAGGAAGGTGTTTGTCAAAGTACACAGCAAAATTAACTATATATCTAATATCATTTGTTCAGACAACTTTAAAGCAAAAGAGAGGAGGTTTTAAAATTATTTATGCTATCTAAAATCAGGACTTTGTCATTAACTAAATAATTTCATTCACATGGCTCTTCCCATACTGGATACCTGGTAGCCTCTGCAATAATGCAAACATTCTCAGGCTTTGGTATTAATGTCCATTGGAATTAGGTTCGGGATTTCAATGTGTGCGATCTGCACTGACAATATAGGTGTATCAACCATGAATCAGAGAGAATGAAATACGTGTTTTTCAGAGAAAAACTTAGTAGAGCAACATGCATGACCAAGGTAAGAGCAAGCAGAGGAAATTATTTCTCTAATTGGCCAAGAAGGTTAAAGTTAAATGCTTTAGAGTTCTTAGGATGACTTCAAATCTCTGGAGAACAGCAGGGGACAATTGAAAATGGTAGTTCTGGAATCTGTCAGCCATATTTCAAATGCCAAGCAGTTCATTTTAAAGGCCACCTCTCTCCAGAGTGGCACAGTCAAAATTAATTTAGGTCATATGTATGCAGATAATCTCACATGGTGTGAAAACAGCTACAAGTCTGTAGCAAAGGGATAGCAATATCTCTGTTTACAGAACGAATAGTGGTTCCCTGGGATACCTACAAGGGTGTGATGCTAAGGGCTACACTTAGGTAATGGAAATCATATCATAACATATCCTTACTTTCAAGAAGCTGATGACATAAGTGAGATCAAAATGTTAACTAATATTAAAAACAGAGATTTATTATATTGGACAATAACTATAGTGAAGTTACAATGTAAATAAAATTTCAGGGCATTAGTTTGGGTTGGTTTTATTTTTTTGAGGGTTTTTTAAATTTATTTTTAATTAAAGATTATGAAAATTGCTAATGACAGCAACAGGTATTAGATATAAACTGAAAATTATATTTATCATAGTTTAAAAACAGCATATTTTAAAATTTTTATAAAACAAATATCATCAAATTATATCTACAGTAACTTACCTTTATTATACTAAATTGAATGGTTTATTTTGTTGCTTTCATCAATTGTCTTTTATTTAATATTTATGTTTCAACAATTCTCTATCCAATATAACTAAAGTTGTAGATGACGATTCCTAAAAGCTTAAACAGCATATCATAAATAAGAAATACTTAAAAGAATGAGAAGAAGGCACAGTTACTTAGATGTTAGTGAGGTCTCCAAGGGTGTGATGCTACACTTAGGTGATGGAAATCATATCATAACATATCCTTACTTTCAAGAAGCTGATGACATAAGTGAGATCAAAATGTTAACTAATATTAAAAACAGAGATTTATTATATTGGACAATAACTATAGTGAAGTTACAATGTAAATAAAATTTCAGGGCATTAGTTTGGGTTGGTTTTATTTTTTGAGGGTTTTTTAAATTTGTTTTTAATTAAAGATTATGAAAATTGCTAATGACAGCAACAGGTATTAATTATAAACTGAAAATTATATTTATCATAGTTTAAAAACAGCATATTTTAAAATTTTTATAAAACAAATATCATCAAATTATATCTACAGTAACTTACCTTTATTATACTAAATTGAATGGTTTATTTTGTTGCTTTCATCAATTGTCTTTTATTTAATATTTATGTTTCAACAATTCTCTATCCAATATAACTAAAGTTGTAGATGACGATTCCTAAAAGCTTAAACAGCATATCATAAATAAGAAATACTTAAAAGAATGAGAAGAAGGCACAGTTACTTAGATGTTAGTGAGGTCTCCAAGGTACTCAGTAAAATTTTAAGGAAAGAAAATTAATAATTATCTGAAATTTTAACAAAAGTGTCATTATTCATCTTGAACTAATTTAGTGTTACAGAAATTAGAATGAAAAAAGAAAGAAATCTGAAGACCAGTGAAACAAGTGTGAAGGAATGCAAAGTAAGGGTGGACTCTCTACTAGATATGAACCAGGACCTTGTATAGATTAATCTTAATACATATAAAAATTAGCTAAATAGTATGCTATTCATTCTGCTTATTCATTTTACCTTGTATTAAATGTAATGCTCTTTGAAATCTGTTACTTGCCTTGTACTGATCAATTGTAAAGGAATTCAGTGTATATTTCTCTGTAAAACATATATATTATTTTGTTATTTTTGGAGAAAAACACGTAGCATAGTTGATTAATATTCATGCTAACATTTACAGCCACAAAGATAATGAACAGCAGAAGAGAGACAAACTATAACTGAGTAAACCAGCATTTTAATATTCTTTCCCAGTGACTAAGTACATACCACTAAACTTATGATTGTAGTGCCAGAGCAAAAGGATAATTGATTCAGAAGTCAAGTTGTAATTGAGTTTTAAGGAATTTTTTACCATGTAGAATTCAAAGCAGAGTTTCACATACTACGTGACACTTCAGAAAAGTTGAAATTTTGTCAGCTATTAGATCAGCATGGTAATTAAGATTCAATTTGAGCCCTACATTAGGGAATCTCATGGAATTTATTGACTAAAATGAAACTGCTTCAAGGCAGAACAAAATTAGAATGTCTCAAATCACTTGTAAATGTTGGGAATCTAAATTGTGAAATACCATTATAATTAAGAGCTGCTGGTGACATGCTTGCTGGTGCATCCATCAATTCCATTTCCTCATGACTGACTTAGTATACTCACTTAATTGCAAGTCCTGACTTTGACTTTTTTTTTTTTTTACTTCCTAGAGGCGCTATGAAGATATGGAGCATGAAGGAAGCATCAGAAATATTAAACATTCAAAGAAGTCTTTATTTCTGTTTTTTGAAGTAACTCTTTGTTGGAAGACATCTGTCCAAAATCTGGAAAGATATGGACTCAGTTTTTTTATTGGTTTGATTCTTCTACTTACGGTTTTATGTTTCAAAGCAAGTATTCTCAATATTATCAATATTTTGGCAGTGTCTTTTAGTTTGTTTATGACTGATATTCTTTGAAATTATTATAGAAAACAGTATCATCTATGAATCAATTAGAAAAATTCTTGTTTAAACCAAATCTGGCAGTTAATATTCACAGGCTACTGAGATAATGGAAGAAGTAGCCCTCAAAAGCACCCTTCAGAGAAAGCTATCTACTTCCTTGTGGGAGAAACAGACTATTACAATTCTCAAAAATGTCTTTTCTTCTTTGCTCAAACTATTTGACTGCAAAAGATTCAGTATATAAAAACAGGATGGCATAAAAATCAAGCTGCTGCCTTTGTGTTGCAGAAAGCACTATTAAAAATATGATACTTTTCAAACGTCCAATTATGACTTCCTTATTCCATTCTAAAAATAAAACTTATACATTGTAATTAGCAAAAAGCAGATCACAGACACATACAAAATCCCAAAATAGAAAATAAAATTACTGAGCACCTCAAGAAACACTGCATGTGTTTATGTCTAGCTGGTAACCCATACAGTTCAAGTATGTCTGTTTATAAAGATGTTAGAACATAATCCAGCTCTCCCATTTTAATAAAAGAAATGTAGTGAATAAATGTAAAATCAAAATAGAATAAGACATTATTTTTAATGAAATGACAAATGCAATATAAAACAAAATAATCAATATGAGGCATATTTTTTTATCAAAATTTGGATTCTAAATCTTTGTAATTTTTGGACTGTGAAATTTCGCATTTACAGCAATGCTTAGCAATTACAATTCCTAAAATTTTGTGATACTCTTCACTGGAACGGTACTTGGTATTCATGAAATATCAGAATTAAACACAAGTAAATTAGTTTTGTGCCCTCTGATATTTATGTTATTGTTAGGTTTCTAATTGCATGACTCCACACTCATTTTTATGCACACTCAAGCCACATGCATTGAGTGAAAATTTCTTCACATTTTCCTTTTTTTTCTTCTCATAGGTCTCCAAAGCTTATTCCTTAGATGAGGTCCAAATTATTAATCAAATGTAAAATCATTAATCTTCAAATAATTAATATCTCTTTGAGAATGTATTAAGGTGCTCTGACCGCCATAATCTGAATGCTGAATTGATCTTGGCAACATATTTATGAAACTAAGTAGAAATACAGTCTTCATCTGGAAAGTTAAGAAATTTAGAGAGTGTGAAGCAAAAGGTATAAAATACCCACTTACCTCAGTGCCAAATTCAAAGCAGAGGTCTGATGTTTTTACTGGTAGAATTTTTACATAGAAATTCACATGTTCACAATATATCACAAATTAAATTTGGTAACAGTTTTGAACTATCATCATATCTGTGAATTTAAGTCTTAGAGTCTTATATTGAATATTCTCAACATAAAGAATATATAAAATTATTTATGAAGATGTTGATTTATCACCGTCAGAAAAGAACACTCTTTAACAAAATGTGTTTATATTATTCTTCAGAATCAGTCTCCTTAAAAAGAAGGATAATCTTTCTTTCCTAATACTTTTTTCTTCATTTTTACTACAAAAATTTGTGAGAGAAGAAATAAAAGTATTACAGCAAAGGGAGTAACTAAGTACATAAATGTGATACATTTCAGGAGCATCATTCATCCTATGCATTAACAACATTGGAATCATGTGAAAATACTGCCATTTGATCATAACATTAAAAACTGAGCTTGAGAATATGTATTATCTTTTATAGCCTAGAATTCCAAGTAGGATGGGATTGAACCTAGAAGTATTATTCCTGTCAATTTATTATTAGTGCCACTGATATAATTTATGTCATGCACCTTCAACATCATTCACAGAAATACAGAACAGTTGAGGCTGGAAGAAGCTTCCTGCTTAAGCATGGTCACCTAGAGCAGGCTGCCCAAGACCCTATCCAGAGAGCTTTTGAATGTCTCCAAGGAGAAAACTTCAAAGTCTCCCTGAGAAACTTGTTTCCACACTGAATTACAGTAAACAAGTGTTTCCTGATGCTCAGAGGGAGCCTCCTGTGTTTCAGTTTGTGCCCACTGCCTCTGGTCCTGTCACTGTGCCCCACTGAAAACATGGCTCCATCTTCTCTGCACCTTCCCTTCAGCTAATTGCACGTATTTATAGGATTACCCATGAGCCTTCTCCAGGCTGAAGAGTCTCACCTCTGTCATGCTTTCTTCCTACTCCTTGCTCTTAATAATTTTGTGATTCTCCTCTATACTCTCTTCAATGTAATAATTTCTCTTCTATACTGAGGAGCCCAGAGATGGGCATGGTCCTCCAGGTGTGGCCTCACAAGTGCTGAAAAGAGGGGAAGAATCACTTTGCACACCCTGATGGGAGTGCTTTACTGTGATAATTTCAACTGGAATTGGTTTGGTAAGGAATGATCAGAGAATCAAGGAACTGTTTTTTGGATGTTTGATTTTTTGGGTTTGGGGGTTTGTTTTGTTTGTTTGTTCTGTGATAGTAAGAACACAAAGAGCAAATACCTTATTTAATTTAAAGTGATATTCAGGTAATACATTAATTTTTATAAGATATGGCTCCAAGACAGCAGGTCAACAGAAGAGAAACAAAATGACCTAACATAATTTAGGTATGAAAATATTAAGACTTTTTTTTTAATCAGGAAAGTCACAAGTTGCATTATTTTTGTAGGGATATTCCAGGAAAAAAAATTGCTTTTAGCAGTATTTAATCACACTGGTATCCTGTAGGGAAATGCACAAAAAAAGGCAAAAACTCAAACTAATTGGATTTTTTTTTTAATTTAAATAAGCTAAGCCATGTAGCACCTAGCATGAGTTGGGGTTTCTTAAACATTAGTTTAAAAGGAATAGAAAAATTGGGCAAATTTAAGTGTAAATGAATTGTCCAGAGAACCTTGGAGAGGGGGAGGCTGTAAGTCACTCCAACTAGTGGCAGCCAGTTGTTTGGCACCATGGGAATCTTGATGAGCCTATGTCTACACAGTCCTTTTCCTGACCCCAAGAGAGACTCTAGACAAGCTCCCCAACAAGACAATCCCAGACTGACTTCTGGAAGATATTTCGTCTTCCCACTAAGAATTAGGTCTTCCAAATTTACCACAATCATGGGACAAAAACTCTGAAGAATTTTAATGAAGGGGAGAATTGTATTTTCAAAAACTTTTTTTAAAGTAACTTGCTTAACAATCATGCCACAGTTTTGAACTAAGTATATAAACATTTGTTCTGGGTTGACTATATGATGCTTTTATCCCCAATTGTCTTGTTCTGTTTATACCAAATAATAAGTTTTACACCTTTAAGACTCTCTTCCAGACAATGAAGAGGGGAGGGAAGAAGCGCGCAGTTTGTTTTCAGACTGCTCTCACTCCTCCACATTCCTGCTCCTGGACTGTGTTGTCTGCGGATGGACAGACAGCCGGACAGAGCTCCTTTTCTCACCTCTGTCATGCTTTCTTCCTACTCCTTGCTCTTAATAATTTTGTGATTCTCCTCTATACTCTCTTCAATGTAATAATTTCTCTTCTATACTGAGGAGCCCAGAGATGGGCATGGTCCTCCAGGTGTGGCCTCACAAGTGCTGAAAAGAGGGGAAGAATCACTTTGCACACCCTGATGGGAGTGCTTAACTGTGATAATTTCAACTGGAATTGGTTTGGTAAGGAATGATCAGAGAATCAAGGAACTGTTTTTTGGATGTTTGATTTTTTGGGTTTGGGGGTTTGTTTTGTTTGTTTGTTCTGTGATAGTAAGAACACAAAGAGCAAATATCTTATTTAATTTAAAGTGATATTCAGGTAATACATTAATTTTTATAAGATATGGCTCCAAGACAGCAGGTCAACAGAAGAGAAACAAAATGACCTAACATAATTTAGGTATGAAAATATTAAGACTTTTTTTTTAATCAGGAAAGTCACAAGTTGCATTATTTTTGTAGGGATATTAGAGGAAAAAAGTTGCTTTTAGCAGTATTTAATCACACTGGTATCCCGTAAGGAAATGCACAAAAAAAGGCAAAAACTCAAACTAAATTGATTTTTTTTTTTAATTTAAATAAGCTAAGCCATGTAGGACCTAGCATGAGTTGGGGTTTCTTAAACATTAGTTTAAAAGGAATAGAAAAATTGGGCAAATTTAAGTGTAAATGAATTGTCCAGAGAACCTTGGAGAGGGGGAGGCTGTAAGTCACTCCAACTAGTGGCAGCCAGTTGTTTGGTATCACGGGAATCTTGATGAGCCTATGTGTATACAGTCCTTTTCCTGACCCCAGGAGAGACTCTAGACAAGCTCCCCAACAAGACAATCCCAGACTGACTTCTGGAAGAGATTTCGTCTTCCCACTAAGAATTAGGTCTTCCAAATTTACCACAATCATGGGACAAAAACTCTGAAAAATTTTAATGAAGGGGAGAATTGTATTTTCAAAAACTTTTTTTAAAGTAACTTGCTTAACAATCATGCCACAGTTTTGAACTAAGTATATAAACATTTGTCCTGGGTTGACTATATGATGCTTTTATCCCCAATCACCTGTGGCCCCCCTGGCCGGACTGATCAGAGACCAGAGTGAGCACCAGAGACTGATCAGAGACTGAGTGAGCCGAGCTGCAACCCAGGGAGGGAACTGTTCTGAGTTTGCTTTCTTTGGAGCAGTGAGAAGTTTTATTGTTTAATATTGTTTGGGTTCTATTGTTTAATAAACAGGTTTCTTTCCACTTGTTCTCCAAGGAGATATTTTCTCCTGAACCGGTTGGAGGGGGGAGGGGCAATTGAATCTGCTTTTGTAGAGAAGCCCCTTTGGGGGTTATCTCCCAAACTTGCCCTAAACCAGGACAGCATTACTTCATAAACATATAAAATATTAATTTTATTGCATTAAAACTATCTACATTTTTCAGAATACATAACTGGACTTCCTATCCAAAAGGGAAAGACTCTGTTCCTCTGTTGTCATAAATTAATGCAAAATGCTCCTAATTGAATGAATCTTGATCCACCAAGTTTTTGACCTGAAGCTACAGTAATATGCAGATACTGGATGATGTGTGGGATCTTAGGAAATATTTTTTTTTAATTTATTTGTGTGTGCTTAGGCATGATAATGAGTGCTTCTCTCTATCTTAAGAAATGTGTCTGCCAGAACAATTTCACTGGGATAAATTTTAATAGGGTGATCCTGCCCATTACAACTGAAGGTGTTCCAATCATGTTTCGAGTAACAAATAGCCCATACTTAGTTTTATCAGAATACATAACTGGAGTTCCTGTCTAAAAGGGAAAGACTCTGTTCCTATAATGCAAAATGCTCCTAATTGAATGAATCTTGATCCAGCAAGTTTTTGACCTGAAGCTACAGTAATATCCAGATACTGGATGATGTGTGGGATCTTAGGAAATATTTTTTTTTAATTTATTTGTGTGTGCTTAGGCATGATAATGAGTGCTTCTCTCTATCTTAAGAAATGTGTCTGCCAGAACAATTTCACTGGGATAAATTTTAATAGGGTGATCCTGCCCATTACAACTGAAGGTGTTCCAATCATGTTTCGAGTAACAAATAGCCCATACTTAGTTTTCTGTGACAGAATGGAAACTAGGAAATTGTTCTGTCAATTACAATTAGAAGGGTGAGTATCATAATGAAAGGTCACTCAGCCTTTGGTGGAATTGAATGAGTTTCAAGAAGACATTTTTAACACTACATAATACTAATGTAACAAAACAGAAGACTCTGGTGTCAAAGTACTAATGGTGTCTATCAGTGATTTGAATTGTATTCTTTTTTATCTTTTTCTTCAGATCCAAACTTAAGAAACATAAATACAATACTGAAACTTTTAAATTCAGTTCCCATAACCCAGTAAAAAAATTAAAATGGCAACCTCAAAAGTCATTCAAATGTTCAATTACTAGTATTCAGATTACAACAAATTAAAAAGCTCTCAGCCATATATTATGCTGTATCTTGCCTGCTAATGCATTTTAATAAAAGGAAAAATAAATAATCTTCTTAATTTTTATTAAAAATAGTCAAATGATCACAGAAAAATCCCCACATGAAACATGTTCACGACCAGAATTTAGGTGAAACTTTCATATATATTAAGTAAATTAAGTCTCTTATCTGAAAAACAGTTAATTGTCCTTTCAAAATAGCATAAATATGTGCATTTACAAATGCACTGGCACATTTAGGATTAAGGCAGGCATTAGAGAATAGCAAAGACAGTGACAAATGCATTAAAAAAAAAAGGCAAATGCCACAATATTCAATTCACTGTACCACAGTCTTGAAAAAATAAACCATTATTCTATATCTTTAATCTATTTGTACTGTTTTTTTTTTAATATTTGTTTGTACAGAAAACAAAAAATTGGGTTTTCAGAAACTGTTGCTTTACCTTTAGGTTGTTGGTAACAAGGCATTTTTTGAATTATCTTCACAGGTTTTGTTTTTTTTTTCCCCAAAGGATTTCTTCTATATTTAATATATTTCAGCCTTTCTATTATACAATAGATCATTCCATGGCCTTCAAAATTACGTCTTTCCCAATATTCATAAAATCATAGTTTAATATTTGTTTGTACGGAAAACAAAAAATTGGGTTTTCAGAAACTGTTGCTTTACCTTTAGGTTGTTGGTAACAAGGCATTTTTTGAATTATCTTCACAGGTTTTGTTTTTTTTTTCCCCAAAGGATTTCTTCTATATTTAATATATTTCAGCCTTTCTATTATACAATAGATCATTCCATGGCCTTCAAAATTACGTCTTTCCCAATATTCATAAAATCATAGAATGGAGGGATCATATGTTTGGAAGGGATCTTAAAGGTCATCCTATTCCAACCCTATCCTTCTCATGTGGAGGGATGACATCTACTAGACCATGTAACTCAAAAAGCCCCATCCAACCTGGCCTTGAAGATCCATGGCCTCTCTGGGCAACTTGTTCCAGTGCCTCACCACTCTCATGGCAAAAAAATTCTTCCCAATACCTAATCTAAATCTCATTGCTTTCCTTTTAAAGGCATTGCCCCTCCTCCTGTCATTATATGCCCTTGTCAAAAGTCCCTTTTCAGATTACCTGTAGGCTCCCTTTAGTTACTAGGAGACTGCTAGAAGGTCTTCCCAAAGCCTTATTCAGGCTGAACAATCCCAAGTCCCTCATCCTATTTTCATAGGACAGGTTCTCCAGTTCTGTGACCAGCTTAGTGTCCCTCCTCTGGACTCAGTCCAACAATTCTTCGTATGTTGAGGCTGAATGTATTGCTTTGTGGGTTCTCACAAGACAGAGTAGTGGTCAGCTCACTTGACCTGCTGACCATACTTCTTCCAATGAAGCCTGTGATACAGTTAATTTTTTCACCTGCAAAACTATATTACTGTGTCATGTTGACCTTCTTGTCCACCACAACACCCAAAGTCCTTTCCTTCAGGGCTGCTCTCAATCTGTTCTTTACCCAGCCTGTACCAGTGTTTGAGATTGCCCTGAACTAGATACTGGACTGTGCACTTGGCCTTGTTGAACTTTGTGAGGCTTACACAGGCCCACCTCCCAGACCCCTTTGGATGATATCCCTTCCCTTCAGTATGTTGACCACACCACACAGGCTGATGTCACCAGCAAATTTTCTGAGGGTTCACCCAATCCCACTGCCACTGACAGAAATGGTCAATAGCAACAGAGTCAACAGCAATCCCTGAGGAACACCACTCATCACTGGTTTCCACTTGGACAGAGATCTGTTGACCATAACTCTGACAGCAACCAGCCAGCCAACTCCTTGACTGCTGAGTGGCTTATCTGTTAAGTTCTCCAGCTCCCACACAAGATCATTATATCAGGCAGTATCAAATGTTTTGTACAAGTTCACGTAGACAATGTCTGTTGCTCTTCCCTTATCCACCGATGCTGCAAACCAGAGGATCTGCTTCATGATTTTTCCAGATACAGAGGTGAGACTGACAGGCCTATAGTTCCCCAGGCCTTCCTTTGTTAACTTTTTAAAAACTGAGAATTGTTACCTCTTTTCTGGTCAGTAGGAACTTCACCAGTCTGCCACAACCTTTCCAATATTGCAGATAGTACCTTAGCCCTTTGAGAAGGACAGATTTGGTTTTTATTTATGCCTTAACATTTGTTACAGAGGGCATGAAAAACTGTCATTTCTAGACAGCTTTTGAATAGCTCTAAGGAGAGAAATTCAACTATCTCTCTGGGTAAGTCCTGTGTAAGTACTTGGCCCACCTCATGCCAAAATGTTTTTCCAATATACAACATTATCATCAATATGTTTCATACAACATTATCATCATTTTTCCTGGGAAAAAAAATTGCAATCCTGAACTGTATCAGGCAGTTCAGAGATTCACCTATGCTTTACTAACATTAACACAGAAGTATCTCAAAATGAATCAAGAGGTAATGTGAAATTTTTTATCTAATTAAATTAACTGGAATTTCTCCATGGATTTCAGAAGGGTGAAAAATTTACTGATAGTCTGATTTGTAGAAAATCTTACAGCATTGGACCAACAAAATATCATGAATAAACAGACACAGATGACTTTTATTTAAATTAAGAAATTTAGTATTTCTCAGCTATGCAATGTAATACAAAAGCATCTGGCTTCTATATACATTACTTTGATGACTTTTAGAACCAAAAAAATAGAAATGTCATTTTTCCTTAAATAAAATAAGTATTTATTTGAAAATCTATGCTAACATAAATGATTCAGGTAAATAATGCCAGTGTTCTTTTTCTAGAGTCAAGTTGCTATTGAAAGAGAAGGTATCTTGCATATTTGAATTCTTAGAACATTAATGCTATTAATTACCTGTTATAAAATCATACAAGTCTGAAAGAAACTGTCTCAAGAACATCATATTGACAACTTTTAGGACAACTTTTTTATATGTGCCTTATGATTTACTTGATACACTTACTGTATAAAATGGAGAGACTTTAAAGAACCAGAATAAATGGTTTCTTTATTCACTTTTTCAAACTTATTTCCAATTCAGAAAATACTATTTCATTTCACTATCTGGCTCTATAATAACTTTAAATAGCACTATACAGTTAGATTTATTCTGCTATATTTTATATGTAACCTCCTGAATTCTTGTCCAACAAAGTAGCTTCAAATTATTTCTTCAGATTTGTAACCCACTCATTAACAAAAAAAAAAGGTGTGAAAGGACACCTTGTCCATCAGCAATATGTGATGGTCTAACAGTATAATAAAGAAGGTGAGTAACCTATGGCTTTGACAAGTTTATTCACTCACATTCTCTACATAAACCCTCATTATCTAGAGTTATTATATGTTGGTTATTATTTCAGCCCTGTTCAATTCTTACTAGAGCAGTTACAAGTCTGGAAAAGTACTATTTTATGGCTGAGATCTTTGGTGGGTCAGATATTAATTAGAGAAATAAAGAAATTCTTACTGAAATATTCTGTGCCATTTTGATCCATCTCCATTGTACTGCAACACCAAGGTGGTCTTTTGAGACACACTCAGTACTATGCTTGCCACAAATTATTGAACATTCTCTTGAAGAGAGGATCTAGTGAGATATAAACATATTTTTTTTCTTATAAATTTGATCGCACACCTCGACTCCAGCCTGACCTTTATTTCCCATAACCCTCCTCAAGTAATCACCAGCAGCAGCTATAATTGGGTGCACATGGTCATCGCAGCTTCATAGGACTCCAAGTAGATCTGTGTGAGACAGGTAATGCAATAGCCAAGGGCTGCTCTAGACAATTCACCTAACCAGAGTGCTGGTCAAGGGCTGATCTAAGACAATTATGGAATAAACTAATATCTGTAGTCAACATGAAAATATGACCATAAATGAATTATCTAACTCCATAAATAGTGGACAGCCCAGAGCCTGTTGAGTCTCTAGCACAGAAGAAGGCTACACATCAGGATCTCCCTTTGAGAAAGGACATATCTCAATGTTATTATTTGAGGATGAGAGACCTCTTTTTGCTGACATACTAGGTAAGTGAATTGGAATGAACACACTGAAATTTTGAAATCTTAGCTTAAAGGGTTGATTATGACATAAAGAATCAAAAGAGTCTGGGACTAAAAGTGTGCATCCAGACACATGTAAACTCCCCTCTGAGAATGTGTAGAGGATGCATTTCTGAACCTCATGGCTCAACAGGAGGGTGTCCCTGAGAGGTCTGTCTGATCCTTCCCTATATGCAATAAATATAAGCAAGTGTACCTGGCCATCTAATTCTGTTAAATGACTGTCATATTTACTATTAAACTTTGTTAAATTGCTGGTTTCTATCAATAAACATATTGTAACTGCCCTGGTCCAAGTGAATTGGGTCACTCCATCCACAACAAAGAGGCAACTTATTAAAGACCCTATAGCACACAAATACTTACGTATATATTTTTCATAGCTGTGGAGAGAACAGAAATCTAGTCATAGATGGAAGACAGAATGGAAGGTCTTTTAAGGAGAGCAGTAAGTGCCTAGTATTATGTGTGTTCCTTTGTTTTCACTCATGACTTTTTCTTTTTTCTCAGTATATGAACTTGCACTAGATGACAAAAATTAATTGTGTCTGAGAAATAGACAATGAATTGTACTCAAAGCTAGATCCAAAAACTCTTTCAGATGCCTCCACCAGTAAGATAAAGAACCAAATGATGGATGCTGATGAACAAAACCCCTCAAACAAGGAAAAACCCATATAGTCTTTCAGGGGGTTTTAAAACTGGGGGTTTTTTGGGTTTTTTTTTTGAGGGTTGGGGCTTTTTTAAGCTATGCATTAATGATTTATTTTAGGTTTAAAAACATGATTTTAATAAGACAAATGAAGTACTTTTAGTGATGAGTAAGTAAATCTATGTTCAGTTCACATCTGAATAGAGAAAACAAGATAAATTACACTCAAACCATCTAACTATAAGAAACACATGGGAAATTGAAGTAGAAACACTTTTTTTAGTATTATAGAAATTACTGAAATAATTGCTATCAATGTATGGATAACTCTAAATAGAGCACATATATGTTAGCTAAAAAATAAAAACTGGTTGGCTGTAACACCTTAATTTTGTTAAGACCTCATACGAAGAAGAAACTTGTTCACTGAAAACTGTATTCAGGTTTATTTCTGAACAGTAACTTCAAACCAAAAACCTGCATCTATTACCTTTTGTTTATTCTTCTCAAAACACCCGGTTTCAGAAAACAAAAAACACCAAAAACAGGACTCCATGTCAGGAGAATCTTTGACTCCCCTGTCTTTCTCTATTTCTTTCCCATTGGATTATAACATTCATCTAGATAAGGAAAAACTCCTCAAATTTGAGCAGATTCTGTACATCCTCAAGGCACACATATTCCAGATATAATAAGAAATTAGGAGCTGTTCCTTCTAAACCTTCTGGGAACTTCTGTATATTAGACATGTATGTGTTTTGTGTACACTTGACACAGGTTGTAAAACATTCATCATGTTGAAGCTCTCTATGCCCTATAGATTCAAGGTTCAGGGAATATAAGAACTTCAAAGAGCACTGCAGCTTCAAACCTGAGTTTAATTAGTTATTTATTAACCCAGATTGATGGATGAGTTAAAAATGAACAAAACCGGAATTACCTTTCACTGCATCTCCTTCTATGAACAGGAGAACTCCATACTCATGTGACTGTCACCTCCCAGTGGGATCTGCTTCCGATTTGGAAAGGACTGCCACCCTGGCAGGGGCAAACAGAAGGAACCTCCAGGGCAGTAGACAAACACACCCACTGAGTTTCGAGTAGGTCCCCAGGAGAGAGGACAAGAAATTCCCACCACTGTCATCTTCTGCCTGGTGGTGAGAGCCACAGGGTGCTAGAATCTTGCAGTAATTGCTGCAGATAACTTCTTCCCAAGGAAAATGGTGCTGTCAGTCTTAGGCCAAAAGGAATATTGAAAGGTGAATATAATATACAGAGAAAAAGGATAAATAATAGATTCTGAATACTAGAATACCCCCTAACTTTTAGGGAAATTTTTCTGAGTCAGATCCTTCTGACGGTTTAAGATTTAAAACATGAAAAATACTGACAGTTGTTGGGTCTGTATGTGCATAAGTATATGTGCATATGTATACATGTATATACATATATGGACCTTTTGTCCACAGCAATGGACACAGTGTACCAACATTTACACACAGCTGAGATAAACCAGCTGTGTACAAACTGGTCATCAACATTTCCCTGTGAATAAGTACCAGACATTTCCTTCTTCAGTCTACCATCAGTCCCATTACAAGAAGTCTAGACACTTAAATAAGCTGTAGAAATTTCAGACAACTAATGGTTCTCTGTCCCCAGGCATTTGGCGCCTAGCTACATCCTTCTGTTCAGTTTAGTTCCAAGTTCCTTTTGCAGATACTTCTCATAGCATAGAATGAGAGCACAACAACAAAGAAAGATGAGGTGCAGTAAGACAAAACTGATGAATAGTATGAAAAATTCAAGTAATGTGAATAACTGAGACCAGAGTGGAGCCATCTGAGAGTTCTTACAGAACTAAAATTCAAAATATCAGCAACATGGGTGAACTATGCCTTCTTAAAATACAGCTTCTTCTTCATATAGTGGAGTCCCTAATGGATTTCTGTCTATAAAAGAGAAGTCAAAGAAAGAAACATGAATTAGAGGTTGGGCAGTTTCTACACAATTCCCTGGAAATCCAGTGCTTGATTTAAAGTCAAAGTAAGGTTGCTCCAGTTTTGTGTTCAGATTTTCACTTTTTTTTTTAACCAAGATACTTGAGAACAGAAAGCATGGGATAACTACAAATTAGGTATCTAAGTGAAATGTGTAGCATGTTTATATGATTTTGTCAACTTAGTTGCATGTGCATATTACCTAAGTTATTTTTACTATCATCAGATTTATAATAATTATTTTACATCTAGTCCTGACTCCTCCTTTTATATCAGAGTTAATTTCCATATAAAAGTTTTCATTTAAACTCACCTTTAGAATCAAGGAGAATTTAATATTGACCTTCATATTTAGAGGTCTTTCCCAAGAAACAGCCTCCCATTCCTAAACATTTGACAATGGGGAAAAAAAAAGAATTACAAATTACAGTTTAGAAAGGAAGTAGATAAGTGCAAAACATGTTGTAGGTGTCTGATGACTAGAATTTTTATAAGCATTCAGTTACCGCTAGGCTGTAAAAGGGTTGAAAAACATCTTAAGAAATCTAGAAACCTAACATGTTTCTATGCCTATAACCTGTGTGAATATAGTGTCTAGGTTCTCCATATAATGCCTGAATAGAATTAGGCATCTAAGAAAAAGATTTGGCTACACCCAGAAAAAAAAGAAAAAAAAAGTTACCTAAATCAGTATACTTGGAGGAGAAATGAGCCCAGCTATAATTTCTTTACTTTTTACAACTTTTAGGATGACAAATATCCTTCTCTAGTCCCACAAATACACAGTAGTTACCTTTTTTTTTAAAGTGGGTTAAATGCAAGTGCAATTTTATGAAGTTATATTTCTTGAAATATGAATGTTACAATCCAAATGTATACATCTGTATTTGCTGGCAGCTACTTTAGTTTAGAGGTTAAAACATATTTTAGAACATATGAAAAATCTATTTAATTGAGTTCAGTTTCTGTAATAAATTATTGTTTTTTTAATGTACACTTATTCATTGGAGATGTTTAAATACAAGTCAACTCTTGAACATAATTTGTTTGAATTTTTGCTGACACAGTATTGGACTCTTAATTTTGGTTTCATTAAATTACCCAGTAATATTCACCTTCCTCTCCTTCCCCTGGTTTCTTTGTTGTTTTGGGTTTTTTTTTAATGCAACCTGTCCAAGAAAAAGTTATTTAAAATGTATACCAACAAAGAGAAAAAGTTAAGTATCTTGAAAATTAAGACGAATATGCATTTTTAAAAGCTTTTTTTCTCGTACCTGAACCATTGATTTTCACAGTCCTGTGACAAGCATATATTCTTTTCTGGCACAGGAAAAACAAAGAAATTCAAATGGGTGAGAAGATTCATTGACTGTTGGCTTAGGAATCTTAAGTGCTTTGTTTATTTAAGTGAAACCTAATTCCAGACAGATTTGAAGCTAAGGAGAAAGAAAAGAGAAAGAAAAGGGAATTAGGAAAGAGGCAATAGAGCCAAAATAGAAGGCAGGGAGAAACAGACAGAAAGGAGACTGAAGCTCCTTGGAAAATATCTTCCCAGCTGATAGTAGACTGAATTCAAAAGGAACTGTCTGCCTCGTCAAAGAGACAGTAACTCATTCTGCCAGAGGCAGTGGTTTGCTCTTGCTGGCTCATTTTTGCAATAAATTGGCTTGATAATTCATGTCAGACTTTCTTGCAGATTATAGTAAGAGTGTAGTGAGCACGAAAAAACAGAATGTATTCTGCCCAGTGAAACACTCCATAGGAAGTGTATTATTCTATTGCACTGACCATTCAATGAAGACATACAAATAAGAGCCTTCCTCATAGGCTGCAGGTACTCTGTCGTCAATAGTGTTCCTCAAAACCAATTAAAAATACATCCTTGTATCAAGGTGTGGTGTAAGCCTCAAAAAAACTCACTCAAGAAGAATTTTTAAAGGGCTTATGGTTGTTCATGTTAGATGAATAGGAGGAATACCAACAAGACACTCTCAAGAGGTCAAAACAATAAGAAAAACTTTACCGACAATTTTAGAAAAATAGAGAACTGTGGGAAAAGGGTAACTGCAACAGTCAATCAACACAGCACACTTCTCAAAGCATTACCTTGATCCAATTAGCAATTTAGCAAACTCTTAAGTCCATTCAACTGTAAGTCATTCAAAAAATTAGAAGAAACGGAAATGAGAAAGAGTGACACGAGAGATATAGAAAAGGAGACATATAGCTTCCAGCTCCTGGGTTTCAGGAGTGTTCAGCTGATAGCAAATTAAAAGAGAATGAAGGGTCAAGACGCATACCTTGTGTTCAGCATTAAATATCCCTCAGCTTTCCTGGGCCCTGCCCCAGGTGGGATTTCCGGTCATTTGGCTACTCAGGAGCTGGGTTAGGCCCTCCTGGGGCAGGTGTGGAGCATTGCCTCTCATATGACAGGAATTGGCGGCCACTCCCAAGCTCTAGGCTCTAAGGATGTGGAGCAGGGCACTTCCTCACCCAAGGCCCAACCTGACTTTTGCACTACATACATGCACCCCAAAATGTCTTGAGACATCAGTATCTCCAGCATCTCATATGAAGGAATTTGGATCTGTACCTAATGTCCTAAACAGGCACAGAATTTTAGGATGTAATTTGTCAGGTGAAGTAAAACCAACATGTGTTTGGGAGTGGTCAAACAGCTAATGTAATGCAACAGTTGCATTTTGCCTCTCTATCACCCCAGGAACGAGGTTTAAAAAGAAGTAATAAAAAAATTCAGACAAACTTTATGCATCAAAACCAGACAACTTAGACAAACATTTTTTTAAAACAAAATAGCATTATTTTTTTCTATCTAATGAAAAGGAGAAGTTAATGGGAACTGTTGAGGAAATTTTATGGTAATCCTTGAGAGTAATTAAATACACATGTGTTTAATTTTCCCTTTTTTAATTACTACTAAGAAACATATTTAACAGTCCTACCACTGTAAAAGGTTCTTCAATGAGTCTACAAATATGTGCCATAAACTGAATCTCTGTATACACTTTCCCCAGTGTATACAGTGTATACAAATCCTATGAGCATCAAAGAGATACCTTAGCTTTGGGTCTATCCCCCAGCCAGGATTTCTGTCCAAAAATGACGTGAGCACATGCATTTGAACAAATAGTTACTCAGATATCAGTTAAGTTTATAACAACCACAGAAGCAATGTAGTCCTTTGTATTACAAGAATAAAAAACCTTTTTACCTATTATCTGAAGTACTACCTCTTCTAAGGATAGTACATTAAATGCCAGTGAGATTTGAAATAATAATAATAATAAATCTTTATTTTAAATGTAGTGTATTGCAAGTAAAAGTTGCAAAACCATGGGGGAAAATAATGCCACCAGTCTTGAAAAATAGCTAGTGTTCACTTTTGCATTTTTTAATTTTTGTCATCATGAATAGAAAAAAATTATACAAATAAATTAGTGAATAACTGGAAAACTGGTTAAGTTAGAGATTGCTCTGGTATTAAAGATAAACTAAATATCAAGAATAAAATTATTTTCTTAGGTCTGCTTTCAGACTTTTATGCATGATGCATTTGTTTAGTTAACACAGTAAGAATCAAAGGTGGTGCAGCTGAACTCTTTTCTACCCTTGACAGCCTATTTTTCATTAGGAACTCAATATCATCTATTACAAATACGATTTTGTTGGGGTTTTTTTTCCGGAATTAATATGACAAATAATAACTAAATACAGCATTTCAGAAAGCAAGCTAGGTCCTTGAATTATTATTACTTGAATTATGCTTATTTTACAGCCTAGGTCCATATCAATACATTCCTCCTCTATATTTCCCCACACATACATTCATTTTTCTCTCTGTTTACAAAAATCTATTTAGAGACCAGTGTTTCAGTAGCTACTAAATTATTTCCAAAAATTTACTGGAGCAATATCTGTATCGACTTCTTCTTGTAAGTTTGTAAATAGAAGTTTGGTTTCCCAAAAGCCTATTTTTGCTTTAACATATTCCAGACAAAAAAAAAAAAAAAAAAAAGAGAGAGAGAAAGAATACTGTTCTGCACATTGAGTTGCTGGTTTAAATAAAGGATACATTTATGTCTGTCTTTGAAAGACTTCATACTGTGGCATTGGAAAAAGTACTGTGAACCTCTTGAAAACCAGCACACATCTGAGATTACTGTAGGTCACTACCACCATTTGGGTCACATCAGGATTGAGCTACAGATGCTTTAAATACTGTCACTTTTCATCATTTATATTTTAATGGTCAGACACTGCTGATGCATTATGATGCTAGAGGGTGAAAAAGTCTATTTTGAAATACCAGCCATGTAAAGTTGAAAAGCTTTCCCAGCACACTATACACACTCACAGACAGCAGGGGACTTTAACAGAGAGATGTTGAATTAAACCCGGTTAACTCAGATGAAAGAGCCGATCTCTTGAACAGGATGAACACAATTTGTGCTACCAGATTTCCCTCTCATACCCCAGCACTCCACTGATTTAAAGAGGATGTTAAATTAAAGCTATAGCATAGCAGCAGGGAGATGGTTCCAGCAGAGATGGCATTAAAATTAACTTTCTTATAGCAAAAGCTGTTGCATAAGAGACTGAGAGGGCAGTGGAGGATGAGGTTGAGGCTGTGTTTAGCTCTATGACATAAGCAATCTCTCTGAAATTTATGAAGATTATAATGATGTTTCAGTAAAGTTTTAATTAGGTAGTCATAGTTAAAATAGGCAAATTTACTGCTGCTGCAATGAATAACATAATTTTAGAAAAAAGAAAAAGAAATATGGGGTGATGATTCTGATCACAATAGCACCTGGCAGTGCTATTGGCATCCTCTACTGTTAGGAGAGGCGGTTCCTTCTAATCCTTCAAACATTTTCTAAATTGTAAGACTTTTTTTCTCCATAGGGAGGTCTCTGTGCAATTCTCCCAGTTTGGCAGGCATCTAAGAAACTTGATGGATCATATTAATCCATATTTGAGCATTTTATTGTCCATACATGAATGTTTCTTTCAGAGCTAAGTAAATCCTTGTGGGGAATAGTGTGCACTCATATTCTGTTACGGTATGTAACCATCATATAGCCTCATCTGCTCACTCAATTTCTGGAACTAATAAAAAGACAAATGGTTATGTTT
The DNA here is from genome assembly GCF_014805655.1 of Passer montanus. Lineage (NCBI taxonomy): Eukaryota > Metazoa > Chordata > Aves > Passeriformes > Passeridae > Passer > Passer montanus. The sequence continues at coordinate 10,737,072 of NW_024367708.1, forward strand.
AGTTTAGACCACATTTAGTTTAGACCTCATCTGACTCTGGGAGTACTTCTTACCTATGGACAGAGCCCACTTCAGTTCCTGGCATCACAGAATCAGACAGTAATAAAATCACAGATTTGCAGACTTAGAGAGTGGTTGAAATTGCAAGAGACCTTTGGAGCAACTCCCCCTGCTCAAGCAGAACCACCTACAGCTGGATGCTCTGGATAGTGTTAGGATGTCCTGGACCATATCCAGATGGCTTTTGAGTATCTCCAACAAGGGACACTCCACAACATGTCTAGGCAACCTTCCCCAGTGCTTCGCTACCCTCACAGTAAAGTACCTTGATGTTTGAAGGAGACACCTCTGAAAACAGACTGGCTTTTTTGGCTTTGCACCCTCCTTCAGGTAATTAGATAAATTTATGAGATTTCCCATAGTCCTTCTCTTTTCCAAGCTAAAAATTCTCAGATCTCATTTTTTCCTTGTATTGGAGTTATCTATCCATTAATCATCACTGTAGCCCTATCAGACCATCAATGTCTGATTAATATTTCAGGCAACAAATTAAATTCTTCAGAAGCAATATATTTGTGAATTATACCCATTAGAAGAAATGTTCAAAAACTTGGTCTGATGAGAAAGGTTGATAATAGAAAAGAAACTCAAAGGTTTTCATTTCCTATAAATTGATTTTTGGGATTTTTGGAAATGTAAACATATGGTTTAGGATTAAAACAGTGTTTTTCACTTCTTAATTTATTTTGTTTTAAAAAATTACAGCTTTGGAAATAAAAACCTACTTTTAACCTTGAAGTTATAAAGTCTTACAGAAGAATCTATAATAGTCAGCTTGAAGGTTTAGTGGAAGGATGGTCCACACAATGAACTCCTCCTTTGTTTTCAATGTTTATTGCTATAGGACATGAAACAGCATGATGCGAACATACTGCTGTTCTCAAGGTAGAAAGGGGAGTTTATTTTCTGACTCCAACATTTACAGATTTCCAAAGGTGACAGTGCCACCTCTCCAATGACACTGGGCAAACCACCAGTCCATCAAATTTCTCCTCCTCTGTAAAAGAATGCAAAACAATAAGTTGTTTACAGAAAGTGTGTGAGAAAGTTTGCTACAAGGATGGAAACATCAGAAGGCTTAGCAAATCTTAAAAAGTCAGGGTGATAAACATGGTTGATAAATTCAACAGTACACCATTTCTGTATTAAGATAATACTGTTTTTCACCAAATAGAGTGCTAGAAGGGGTTTGAGCAGTTATTATGAAAATCTGCATGACACACAATTAATGCTTCAGTCTCCTATAGTCCTTAGTATCTCAAACATTTCTCTAAAAATATCTTAATTCTGCCTTTACTGACATATATGCATCTTTACTGATGTTTATACTGATAAATATGCATTCATTAGTAAGAAGTATTCTCTGGTTCCTTTATCAAAAGGATGGAGTTTTCTCACCAAGAAATGCTGTAAGATTTTTGAGAAGTTCTTAAAATATGTATGACTCACTGAAAACCCCAAATCACTCTAATTTCCCAGGTATAAACTACATTTTAAGTTATGCATGTCTTCCTTTTACTGTTTTCAAGGCACTGTGAGAATGTTACTATTTCTTTCTTCATTTGGGAATTAGAGAAAGATTTTATGATTTCAGACAGGCATTAAAACTTCTGAGAGTTGTTATAGCAATATCTCTGACACAGACATGAGAGGTAATATACTCCACTTATAACCAGTTTTAACTCTGGTGCCTGTGAAGATAAATAATTTCTTATAGCTTAATGTTGTATAAGAAAAAAAAATTCTTATTATTTAATAATTTATCGTAGTTGCAAATGTCATGGTTTAAAGTCTGCTGGCAATAAAGCACCATCATCATGCATTTCTCTGACACTAAACCTGGGGAGAGAATGGGAAGAGTAAAAGTGAGAAAACTCATGGGTTGAGATTAATAGGTAAATCAAAAGCTCTACACACAAGCAAAGCGAAACAAGGAATTCATTCACTGAATATGGGCAGACAGGTTTTCAGCCATCTCTAGGAAGGCAGGGCTCCATCACATGTAATGGTTACTTGGGAAGACAAATGTCATCACTTTGAATGTCCTTCTCTTGCTTCTTCTATGTGGAGCATGATGACACATGGTATGGAATATCCTTTTGGTCAGCTGGGATCCGCTGTTCCAGCTGTATCACTTCCCAGCTTCTTGTGCTCTCTCAGCCTCCTTGTTGGTGGGTTGGGATAAGAAGCAGGAGGGATCTCGGCTCTGTGTTAGCACTGCTCAGCAACAAGAAAAATAGATCTATACTATCAACACAAGAAAAGTACCAAACATAGCCCTGCACCAGCTACTATGAAGAAAATTAACTATATCCCAATCAAAACCAGCACAGTCCTTCAGTGAAAACATGTTAATACTTTAAAAGTGACTCAATAAAAAATAAAATATAAGAAAGAAGGGAAGGACAGAGACTATAAGGAGGACACAGACTATAAACAAGATTAACTATATTTTAGAGTGAATTGTATCTGCAATACTGTGGAAGATTAAAAAGCCCATGGAGACTAGGGATTTCGCACAACACCTACACTGAAAATATAGATAGAGTTTAAATAATGAAAAGTCAAGATGAGATTAATCTTGTGCTCTGGAGAATGGGTCACTCAATTATTCCCTAGGTCTACATACAATAGTCCCATGGTTGTGGTAGCTACCACCAAAACTCATAAACACCTAAGGAGTTTATGTCATTTTTTCTTACAAGGAAATTTTTTAAAAAGTAAAAAATAAAATGGATAGTGACTAATGTGGCATCAAAGATGACACATTTAAAAAATTAAGCAGGTAACTCACTCGATGAACTAAAAATAAATCAAAAGGATTTACATGAATAAGGCAGGGGGAAATTCCCTGGGGAATGGAGGGATAGTACAGGGTGGTGGTGGTCACTGGCATATGCCCTTACCCAAGGTGCCTAAAATGTGTGAATGGTGAATGTGTCTTATATAGTGTCTTGCTGGAAGCATGAAATGTATAAATTAGAATTCATCATACCAGCGTAATTCCAGTTCAAAAAATGATCATCAAAAAATGAACATCAAAAAATTATATACTTTATCTCTTTGATATTTTTACATGTATAATTGGCCATATTTTGAGTATAGTTCTGTCCTGGGTTGAGGTAATTTTGTTCTTTTCTGTAGATTTCATAATGAAATCAGAAAACAAATAATCATCCTATATTTTCTCCAGTATACACAATGAAATTTGATTTTTATTGTCCAGACTTTATTTTTCACATTTTGTATTTTCTAAATTTTGATATGTGTCACAACACCAGCCTTTTCTTGGAGTCAAGCAGTGGAAGGAGAACTGAATAGTGTCAAGACTTTTTCATGTTATTAAAGGTTTGAAGTATCTTAACTGTGGCCTCCCAGATGTCTTTCAGGAGGTGGTTAAGTGATGTCTCATACAGGTTACATGGCTTCTATTTTGTATTACTGAGAATAAAGAGTGTGTTGCAACTGTTTATGAGGTGATTACTGTTATGCGTTTTCACAAAGAGATTAGATGAACCTAACAGCACTGGGAGTGGAGCAGTAAATGCCTAATTGCTAAGGAAGCCCATTCCATAGTTCTCAACCATTCAACATTCCTTCACCATTAAACATCAATCTGGCTGGGATTTTAATTTTCACTTAACAGAAGGTAGAAATAATCCATTGCTTTCCATGCCTAACCTCCTTAAATTAAAGTATTTGAAATTAATGAGAAGTGTGGGGGGGGGAGGGAATGGGAGGGGAGGTATTACCTTTTATAAAAGATTAATAACAGTTTTATGATTCAGTGAGATCACTGAGATATTATTTTGCTAAATATTAAAATTTAAGCTATGTTTTGACATTTAGAAAATGCTTAAGGCTATGAATAAGTTGATGAACTAAACAGAAAATAAGCTGTGCTATGCTTTGCTGTGCAAGTACAAAAGAGCTGTTTCACTCAGTTTCTTTTGTGCGAACAGCAATTCTGAAGCTATAATTCCCCACTCAACACCTGGAAGAGCTATAAGAGTTAACCGATTCCATTTATCATGACTTAGACTAGGACTGGTTCACTTATAGGTGTATCTCTTGCTGTAATTATTATGTTGTTTAGGATGTTAAAATTTCTGGCATTTTAGGAACTATTAGTTACATTGGTTTTTTATCAATTCAATGAAGATCAAAGTTTTCAAGTACTTCTTTCATGCAATTGTGATACAAATGTTTGTCAAGTATTTGAGTATGGGGTTAATCTGTCTTTGTAGTTTATGCATGAACAGGAGTGACATATCTGGAATTTGAAAAGAAGATTATTACAGGATAGATTACATCATTTATCCTTTATTTGAGGGAAAAATATCCTTGAGACAGAATTGTCCTGTTCTATAAAACTGTCATCAGAATAGCTAAAGGCCAAAATTTAGAGTAAAATTCTCTTCAAAAACATAGTTATCCAGCTCTTCAAGCTACATTGAGATTCTGATTCTGTCAAGAGCACTTTCTAATAACACAAAATTATTTTTCTGATTGCTTCTTGGTAGTTATATGTGAAATTGCCTAGTAGTGAACAATTACAGGGCACGATAAGGCAAAAGTTTTGCTTTCCTTTTTTAAATGAGCTTATCTGAAATGTCAAAATCACAGTACTACACACACTTCAGGCTGAAGGACAGACTGAAGGCCTCTCTTCTTCATGGACTAATTCAGTCTTGAGACTCAACTTACACAGAAGATGATGTTCCAGACTCTAGTGCAGTCCTTTGGCTGATTTAGGCAACATCCTGTCTCTTGTGTGCTCCAGTCCATAAGAAAAGCCTTGAAAAAATAGCTGAATGACATGAAAATCTCCTTGATGTAACTGATTAATTTTATATATGTCTAATTTTCATATGAATATTGCAACTTTTTGGTTTTGCAACTATATTTAAGAATAAGGAAAATTAATTCTACATCACCAATCAAAAGAGATTAGGTAAAAGTCTTTTATTACTGCTACCAAATTGCTGAGGTTTTGAAGATTTTCCTATCTAGTCATATATTAAAGTTTTTACAATAAAAAGAAGTAGAAACTAACAAATGAGATAAAGCATATGTCTATGTCAATTTTATTTTATATAACAATTGAAGCTAACAATCTTGAACTATCCCATCTCATTAAACAAACCAGTTCATTAAACATATCAGTGCTATATTATAATTTTACAAATTATATTTCTTCTGCTTTGGTGAGAGTTAGAGAAATGTAAGGAGAGGGTTTAAGGAGACTCTAGACACTCTAGGGCTATGTCTCTAGGGAAAGCTATCCTAAGGAGAAAAGATAATTTATGCTTCGATGAAGTCTACCCTCCATTATACCAGAACATTTCCTATTTTCTAGGGTCCCATGTTGAAAATATTCTGGTGAAATTCATAAAACAAGCCTCATTTTTCCATACAGCTGAGGCAGAAAATGTCATACATATTCCTCTAGCATCTGGAGCATTAATTATTTGAAGAACATCATTCATGAATTATCTTGCTGGATAAATTCAGAGAAAACTTCCCAAATCAGAAAACAGTTCAATAAAAATCCAGGCATTGGTTGAGAAACTATTCCTATTTCTTGGGAATTTTGTGTGTGTATATGTATATATACACAAATTTATATATATATCTGTGTGTGTCTGTGTGTGTATAATAGTTACACATATATATGTGTATATATAAATATATACAGATAAAATAAACATATTATTTGTATAAATGTGTATGTATGTATATGTATGTATAATATACACATATATACATTTAAAGATATTTTTAATGGCGCATATTGTAAAGATTTGAGAGGTGATTCCAGTACTTTCCAAACTTTCATCTTCATCCATGGAATGGCACTGCCTTATTTCTCTGGAATTAGTCCTTACCAGAGCAGATTCAATTTACCTAATTTTAGATGCTTTAAAATGCAAGTATCCAGTGTCAGCTACTTTCTTAGTCTTTCTCTATTAGAGGAAAAGAATAATTCATGTCGTTTATATAATTACATTTATCTTTTTTACTTTATAATGAAATTAGCTGTCTTCCCTACAGAAAGTTAAGAGCTTAGGTTAGAAACATGTTACTATAAATTAAAACAAAGAACACCCAAACAACAAAACCACACAACTATATTGAAATAGATCTTAGCATTACTTCTATTTAGTTTACTTTAGTCAGCCTCTGATAAATTAGACAAGAGCATACCACCATGGAATTTCTTGAAAGTATAATAAGCAACATGATAAACAATGTCTTTGGATATAAAATACAAATGACTTTACTTTACAACTTAAAATAATTTTTTAGGGAAGAAGTTGCTTCAATTACAAGTAGATTGTATTTTACATAATGAAGAGAAATTATTCCTTCAAGGCAACAATGAATATGATCTATTTCAAATAAGAAATTCAACAGATTTTCTTATTAAAAGTACTTACTTTTTCTATTGACCAAGTGCAGAGAGAAACTTTCTCCTAGCAGATTTATCTGTAAAAGTATGGGTAACCAGAGGAATACTGTTTCCCCAGCATGGGACATTTTTTGATCATGACCTATAATTTGAGGATTTTTTTTTTACATATTAAACATGCTTTGATTTGTTTCATAATTCAGTATGTAACTAGACCACAAATAAACACTTGGATGATGTAAAAAATATGTGTTAAACTCACGACATAGCCAGCATACTTTAATATAGTCAGTGTGCTTAATACATTTCTTTCCCAAAACATGTATACAAACATGCCATCCACCAGTTCCAAGAAGACCAGAACAAACTTTGCTTAATTTTAGAGTGAATTACAAATGGAATTTGTTATATAACTACAGAGGCAGTAAAACATCCACTGTTCTAAATGCCCATGTGCTAGTAAAAGCAACTATTATTTTGCTTTTGTGAGCCGCTGATAACGGTATTATTTTTAAACAACAATTAACATTATGTACTTAAGATGTCAACTCACACGTACTAGTTTTGCTTTTATCCAGAGTTTTCAGGCAGAAATTCATTATTGACTGACAATAGTGCTTTGACACTATGAAAATAGCTATTAAATTATCCATTTACTACCAAATTAATTTAGCAGTTTTAGATTGATAATAGAAGCTGCTATTAAAAATAGCAGATATAAGAGTGCTCCCCACAAAAACTAGAAGACTCAGGATATTTACTTTTCAGATTATCTTTTTTCTATATCCTTAAAGTACTTCAAAGTATAAGGTCTTGATGTTATGAACAACTGGAAAGTGTTTTTAGTCTTCAGCTGTTTTCAATAACAAGCAATAACTCATCTTCACATGATGATTTCATCTTCATAAGATTGATATTTGTATGCCAAGTAGTACATTATGCTTTTGAGTCAAACACATGGAACACTGATAAAAAAGGTTTCTAAGAATGTGTATAACTGATGTGCAAGAAGAATGATGTATTATTTCTTAGGATCTCAAATTTGCTGAAGATTCTCACAGTTTTTGCTGTAATATACCTGTTCTGTATTTATTTTCAGTCTCATAGCATTTTTGGGAGACCCTGTGTCTGTTGTTGGCCTCTCAGATTAATTTTAAGTCCTAGTTAGATACCAAACCAGACTGGATTGCAAAAAAAAAAAAAAAAAAAAGCACTATCAATGCATAGTAAGGTTGTCTTCCCCCTGCATTCACTCTGTAATCCATAACTAATTCTCCATCCTCTACCATCTTTAAAGGAAGCCTACATACAAGGTCAAAAATTTGCAGAATAACTAATCTGAGTTCTCAACTTTGGCCACAAAGAGCTTTGGGGGTTTTTCTTTGTGTTTTGTTGTTATTATTGTTTTGGCTGTTTGGTTTTTGTTTCATTTTTGGTTTTGTTTGGTTTTGGTCTTTTGAAACTGTTAATGGAGAAAATTGAGGAAATGGATTTTGCTGGGATGGAACATTACCATTGTGATAAACAGGTAAAATGTACCAGTTTTTCTGTTCTGCTTTGCTTTTATGGCCATTGCTGGGACAACCTCATTATGTTAACATATCAGACATAATTCCTATAGCATAATTGTATTATGACTTTAAATTAGCAGTTAACTTTGTTAACTTTTTATCTAGCTTTTGTCAAGCTAGATAGAATTATAAATTTAAAAAAAGAACATAACATTAAAAATTCACTTCCAATTCACATAGCAAATACTAAGTACTTTTAGAAGTATTTAGGTAATGTCTAAGTAATTTCTAGTTAAAAGTCCTGGATGTTTTATTTATAGATTGGAATACCATTTTATTTTCTTAGCACTGTTCATAACATTTATATTTTAACTAGTTTATGTGAGTTATTCCTGGTTACGCTTTAGTGCATATGGTGGCATTTGGTCAAAGATGGGTTTTGGTGATCTTAGAGGTGTTTTCCAAATTAGTGATTTTATGTTTCTATTCTATGACTTTTAATGTATTTGATAATTCGCAGAAAAACAAAGTTATATGAAATGGGCCATCATTTTATAGGACTATGTACAGTTTATTTAAAAGGATTTTAAACTGTGGAGTGTTAAACAGAATTCAGAGTGATAGTGACTTTGTCATCAAGGTCATGGAAAGAACAGGAAAAAGTGAGCCTAGCAAACCTATAATTTGTCCTTTTCACACAAATTATAGTGCTTTAGTTGGTGGAATCCTCCAAAATCCAAGTGAAATGTGAGTGACTTTTTCATAGGGGAAGACTCAGTAAAATCATGTTTAGTTTGAGGGCGTTTCCCCCCTCACTTTCTATAGCATGCAAAAAATTTTGCTTGAAAAGCCTTCTTAGATCCCAGCTGCAACAATTTCTCCTTTGTCACATTCATATTTTCTGAAAAATCCCTTTGTCCATGATTTTTTTTCCTGGGAAGCTGAGAAGTCTCAGAGAAAAAAGGAAAACAATAATTATCTCATTGTTTCTCCTGTGTTTTGCTGCTTTGGAATGTATTTGGAGATTGTTTACTAACAGGTGATTGTTTCATTGGTTTTTGCTGTGAGTTGTTTTGACTTATTGGCCAATCAGTTTGCCAGACGGTGTTGGGGCTCTGGAGAGAGTCACGAGTTTTTATTATTATCTTTTTAGCCTTCTGTAAGTATCCTTTCTGTATTCTTTAGTATAGTAGTTTAGTATTCTTTAATATAATATAATATCATAAAATAATAAATTAGCCTTCTGAGAACATAGATTCATCATTGCTTCCTGCCATGAGGGCACCCTGCAAATACAATACTCCTTCATAAGTATTTGCAAGTTTCTTACTCTAATGGTACGAGTTGAATAGGAATTAGAGAGAACCTGTTAGTTACATACAGACTTAATAATGCTGGCTCATTCAATTTCTGTTACTCTCTCTCCTCCTTAACTGAGAATATCTTAATTTCTTTGGCCTTTTATAGGACTTTCATTACCCTTTTATGATCTCTCTGTAAAACCATCATGAAATAAATTTAAATCTCTATTGTGTGTCTTTTAGGATCTGTTTTAGTCTATCTGCACTATGGGAGGTGGAGTGGTAGAAACCAAACAAAAAAAAACAAAGAAAAAACTAGTCAACAATAACTTGGTAGTCTTCAGACTCATACTTTGTGTCTATAGGACTGAAACTCTTATGATTTCCTTTCATGTAGGAAATAATATTCTCATTTAAGAAAAAACCTTTGTACTCATGAGGTTATGTTACAATATGCCTAAGAAAGTCAAAGCAAGTTAGAGAGTGAGAATGCCAGGTAATTATGCTGTGAACTGAACCTCCAAACTGTGGTTCAGTTGAAGTTGCTAACATATATTACCAAATTTATATTAACAAATTTCCTGCCTTTTCAGTGCTAGACTGATAAAGCTGACGTGTCACAGTTAAAAATCCACTCCAAAGAAAAAATATAGTCTGAGAGAGGAAGAAAAACTTTGTGGTAAAAATGGAAAATGTGTCTCAGTAATTAAATTACGTCTTTAATGAGCTTAGTACTTCTCCTTAATCTCAGTGAACTATTTTTATGTGATTTCTCATGCCTATGAATTCCAGAATAATTGAAATACTTTCACCTAAATAAATTATTGATTTCGGCTATAGTAACAGAAGAAAGGAAAGTTTTTTTCTTTTTTAACATTTTTCCAAACATTCTGGTTTTAGCTACTTAATCTGTTAAAGGATACGTTAACTTAAAAGGTTAAAAAGTGACACTATGTTCTTTTATGTAAAAATTCACATTCAGTAGACATAAGGTCAAAAATTTTGATAATGGACAGTGAAGCAGTTGGTGTAATCACCTGTGAAAGTTTTCAAAAATAAGTCTCAGTGTGAAAACTATTTCTTACTACATTTGGGTTTTTTGTGTATTGATACATCACTGCTGATAAGAGACCCAGTTAAATATTACATTAGTCTTAGATTTAATGATGATGATTTAGAGTATGCAGAGGCTGCTAAGAAGATGATACCATCAATGCTATTAGAATATTTATTCTATAGTCTCATGTGCAGGAAAAACTAAATACCTGAAGGAAACAGACAGGTTATTTTGTGGCTTCTGTTTAAGGCTGTATCATAGTTTTCCAGGAAAGGTGCTGGATTTGGACTGGGGTAAAGTTAGTTTTCTTCATAGTAGTTGTTCTGGAGCTATGTTTTGGATGTGTGTCAAAACCAGTGTTGATCACATAGGGATATTCTGGTTGCTGATGAGCAGTGATTACACAGAATGAAGGCTTTTTCTGCGTCTCATACCACCCCACCACCCAGGAGGCTGGGAGTGCACAAGAATTTGAGAAGGGACATAGTCAGGACAGCTGACCCCAACTGAGCAAGGGATATCTCATACCATATGACATCATACTCTGCATATAAAGCTGGTGGAAGAAGAAGGAAGAGGGGGTTTAGAGCAATGGCCTTTGTCTTCCCTAGTCATTACTACATGTGATGGACCCCTGGATTCCTGGAGATGGCTGAACACCTGCCTGCTAGTGGGAAGTAGTGAATGAATTCCTTGTTTTTTTCTTGTGTCCATGGCTTTTGCTCTTGATTTACCTATTACACTGTCTTTATCTCAACCCAGGAATTTTTTTCTCTTTTACTGTTCTGATTCTCTCCCCCATTCCACTGTGGGGGAAAGTGAGCAATTGACTGCATGGTGCTTAGTTGCCAGCTAAGCCTCTACAACAGTTTTTACAGAGTTTTATTTATACATTTCCATTTCTCTGATAAGAAAGCCTCTTGCTAAAAACTAAAAGGTTTGACTACTTAACTAGAAGTCCAACCATCCCAGCTGGAGTAAAGGCTGTGTCTGTGTGGACAGTTGTTCAATACCCATAGAATAATCCATTAGGCATGGAGAGATCAGCCCTATTGAACATGCTGTAGGTATCCATAATAAGTCTGACATGTTTAACAGTGTGGAGTAATTTGTTCATATTTATTTGCCATCTGTGTTGCACATGTACAGTTACTGTGTGCCCAAACTGAACTGGATTCACTGAATATGTCCACAGCAGCAAGTAATGCAGATAAATAGGACTGGGCTTGCAGAGTGAAACAGCTGGTACTGTTAATACAAGTTAAGTCTTTCAAAACAACTTCACTTTGAACTGTACATCCATCAGCTTATCTGGGTGCTAGGCAGACACTTGGATGTCTTAATAAATTCTTGGTCTTCTCAATAAATTCCATTTAAAGTGCATGCTGAGGGCAGCATAGAGATCTGCTCCAAAACTCACTTCTAAACGTAACTGAAATTATCTTTAAATGCCCCTAGTTACCTCTGCCTAAAACAGACCATTGGAAAATAAGTAATACCTTAAGGGTAAGGAGAAAAGGGTGCATGTTGTGGTTTTGTTGTGGTTTTTTTTGTTTTGTTTTGGTTTGGTTTTTTTGGGGTTTTTTTGTTGTTTTTTTTTTTGTTTGTTTGTTTTTTTGTTTTTTTGGGTTTTTTTTTGGTTTTCTTCTGATTTTGGCTTTTATAGAAATGTATTAGTCAACTAAATCTTCCATTGGGAGTAATCCCAGATTATGGATGAACTCAATAGAGGCATGTACTGGAGCTGAGTTTCTACAATGTCATGTTCTCAGGGGCAGGAACAGTTGGATAAATGCAACTCTACTGCTTCACAAACTATATCAGGCATCAGCTTTTAAAAATTCTACTGCAAATAGGATTCTTGGAAACTACATTTCACATCCAGGGATGAGTAGTATATTCTATGAATAGTCTTTTTGTAAGCAAACTTTATAACACAAACCAAACTTTCTCCCATTACAAACACAAACTGGACGGTAGAAAAAAACATGATTTAGTGGTCTATTACAGCCTCTCCAGAGAGAATAAACAGCTCAGTTATTGAAATGAAGCTGGATAAGAAGTAAACTATAAAAAATTTATTGGCTTTCCAAAAGTAGCATCTATGAAAGACAGGTGAACATTTTGAATTTATGTTTAATAACCTAGCCCCCACTTATTTATTTCTATAAAGCCAGAAATCTTTAATATTTATAATTTAAAAACAAATAAAAATTTCAGCCTACAGAAGTATGTGAGAGAATCTGAACTTCTTGTAATGTTATGCATCTCATAGGTCTCAGACAACAAAATATATCAGACTGACTTGGAAAAGAAACACCACCTTGGAAATGTTCTACATGGCTATATTGTGATTTTTCAGAAGTTCAATATATTCACTGAAAATTTATATTTATTTTACTGATAAACTTGTCCATTTTTTAAATTAGATTAATCAAATCCAACTATACCTGGTTGCTCAAGACACTGTTCAAACACCCTTTGAATGCCTCCAAGAAGACAGACTCTATGGGCCTCTCTAGACAGCCCATGCCAGATCTCTACCTAGCAGTAAAAAAATAAAATTAAATAACACATATATGAAATATTCTGTTTATTTTGGGAAAAGGGAAAGGGAAAGGGAAAGGGAAAGGGAAAGGGAAAGGGAAAGGGAAAGGGAAAGGGAAAGGGAAAGGGAAAGGGAAAGGAAAGGAAAGGAAAGGAAAGGAAAGGAAAGGAAATCCTGAGTTTTATTATTTGATTCAAGGTTCCTCTATGTTTCACTAACACTAAAACTGAAATACCTTAAATTATGACAGAGTGAAACTTGTAACCTGATTAAGGCAGCTGGTGTTTCTCCACTATTTTCAACAAAGGTGAGAAATTGCTCTGATGAGCTCTGATTTGTCAGGAGAGCTTTCACTAAAAATCTCTTTTCTGATGTTCAGATGGAACCTCTTGTGTTTCAGTTTCTGCCCCTTCCCTCTATTCCTTTCACTGTGCACCATTGAAAAGTCTGTCTCTATTACTTTTGCACCCTCCATTTAGGAATTTATATGACCTGATAAGATCCCTCCTGAGCCTTCTCTTTAGGTCTAACAGTCCCAGCTTTCTTGGCCTTTCCTCACAGCTATGCTCCAGACCGTTAGTCACCTTAGCAGCCCTTTTTTGGAATCTGTGTAGTATGTCATTTTTTCCCTTGTACTGGAGAACCCAGAATCAGTTCTCAAGAAGTGTTATACCAAAAAGTGGTCATGGTGGAGAGAAAGCCAGAGATTTGTGATAATGAGTGTATTTTTGGCTCTGAAGTCAGAAGGAACTACAATGGTTCCTTACTCACAGTAAAATCACATCAGATACTTCCATTTCACTAACAAAAGTTGGTTGCTGGTGAGGTGGTAATCTTTCTTCCAAAACATCTTCTTTTCCTGTGAAAAAAAATGTTACCAGAAAATTTGTATCAGTTCTAACTTGCCACATATTAAAGAATCCCCTCCTTAGTGCACTGGCAGAGATGTGGTAGGTTTTAGCAGATCCAAAGCCTAGTAGAGATGCAAAATACCACTTTAATTTACATATGCAGGTAAGGAGTATGGGCCCTTTTTTGTCCTGGGCTAAGAGGACAGCTTTTATGTGATTAATTAGATTGGAATCCAGACATGATAAACAAGTCCTTTACATAATTTTGCTGTGATTGCTGTTGGTCCATTGCATTGTTTTGCTTAGCTGATTTAACGGCTACAGGCCTTGCCCAGAATAAGGATCTGCTGGGCAGGTGTTGTTCTGCAGGTTGGCTGAAGGTTTCTCTGCAAAACTGCTATTCTTATTCTTAAGATGATACAATTCAGTAGTTCCCCTAAGCACCATCTTTTCCAAAAAGCCCGAGAATTTAAGGACTGAGAAAATTTCTCAGCTGCTTGTTGTGATGCTCCTACCATCTGTGTGACTGTCTCTGCTCTCTGCTTGTCCTTTTCCTTCAGCTTCCCACCAGAACAAAGTACATATAACCAGCACTGTCAGGATAATAAAAAACTGATGGTGGGCAGAGAGGTAGGTGAAAAAAGTCACACTCGCATTCTAGCCTATATACCTCTTCTCTGTCTTCTGTCCACTTCTGGCTGCTGGCAAATTCATGATCCTCTAAACGCCAGAGAGTAGCTCCTGGGACACGTAGAAAACAAGACAAGTTGGGGAAACAGCAAGACATGGAGTCTGCTGTTGTTGGAGTCAGATAGTACGTGGACACCCTGAACAAAATACCTATAACAGCTGAGCAATCTGCTCAATACATCTCATCTCATCCATACCACTACTCCAACAGCTGCCACGTGTCTCCTGTTTCTCTCACTTTTCCATGCTTATGCTATTTCCATTGACTATCATCCTTGTATCTCATTCAACTGCCTCCAGAATCAACACCTAACTTTGCCATGGTGCGGTTTACCATCTTGCTTGACAGAAATTAATAGAAAATTTGTGCATTAAAGGCAGTTTTTAATATTCTAATAACTCTGTATCACAAAACAGAATTGAAAATCACAAACAAAAAATAGTAACTAATAATTTTAATATTCAAATTATTTAAAAAAATAAAATATAAATTATTTTTATGTCATCAAGAACTAATGTTTGAAAAATTGAAACTGTCACCTGACTTTTTTGAGCATTTTTCCCTTTATAAATAACTAAATTCACAGGGCATTAATACTTTCCATATATCCACTGAAAAAATTTTACCACTTTGACTGTTATATTTTGCCCTCCAAAATTACTTAATTTCAAATTATGAGAAAAGATATTTATAATACATTTATGAGATAAGATCTAGGGATTAAAATTCCATAAATGCTTCAGCTAGCCTGAAAGAATTTGTTAAAAATATATTTATTCAAGAAAGAGAAGGTTAATGTAAATATCTTAAATTACACTAGAATTTATAACATTTTTGAGAACATTGTGTCACAGACTTTCTCATCACTAACAGCAGATTCTTTGGCAGCTTCTCAAGCTAACTGGTAATGAGGATTGCTCTGTCATAATAGCATAACCATAGACTAACATTAAACCATTAAACATTCCAAGAAATGCATAGAAGAGTACAATTTAAATTAGTTATTCAGAGGGAATAGAGAGTAGCAGTCAAGCGAAGCACTGCATGATCTTGGAAATAACGAAATAGTGTTATCAATAATTCAAGTAAATTAATATTAAAAAAAAGAGGAAAAATTATTTTGCCATGTTTGGGTATGTGACTGACTGAAAGCATTGTTTTGTAAATTAATAAATTAAGATCAAATACTTGATCAAATATGCTATTCAGGTTTTCCATTGCTAGGTTCTGTATTCAACTTGTCAGGGTATAAAAATGTCCCTGGAGCTCTCAGCATTCTAATTTAATTTAGGGAGTACATTGAAAGTTGCATATGGAAAAATGTCAACATCAAGGGCCTTGTAACTACTAACTTTAATTCACTGATCTATTTGAATTTAGAAGAAAAAAGAAGAAAAATCACATGAATCAAAAGCTTTGATTTTATTATCCTTATTGAAAAAGTCTTTCAGTAATCAAAAGAAATAAGGAAAGAAAGGGAAACTCCTTTAATCACAAAAATTGTTAACCAAGTGGCATACTTATGGAGATGGAAAACTTGTACGATATTTGATCAAGAATTTGGCCTTTATTAATCTTTGGCCTTAAAAAAACAACTTAATTTCTATGTAAGAGAATGTGGCAACTGAGGGTGTGAGCTTGTTTAAGCTATTTGATTAAGGACTATTCAGTATAAGAGAAACAAGTAACAAAGACATTTCTAATTAAACATGTTCACACATATCTAAAAGTAACAACAGCGACAATAATGGAGATCAGAGCTCCAATGGTGGATAGGACATAAAGGAGCTCTTCAGACACAGCCTTGAAGATGCTTACCTTGAACACTGTAACTGCCAGAGGGAAAAAAATATAGCAAGAGTATTAGGGGTTACTCGAGTGGGGTTTGTGGAATATATAAAACTTACTATGGGATGTTTAGGGTAAGGGTCAAAGATGGGCAAAAAGGAGGCATCATGTGATATCAGGAGGAACAAGTGTGGGAAGACAGAGAACAGATGGGATAAAAGGGGACATTGCATGTAAAAAAAGCAGATCAATACACTCCCAATTTATACTATTTTTCTATTATATAAACCCATTTGTCTTGAATATATTTTCCTGTTTGATTTCACTTTCTGTCTCCCTGAAAATGGGAAAAGAATTAACTGTATCTCTCAGCCTGGACAGGGACTCCAGGTACCAAGTTCAGCTCCAGCAATGAAGGAGGAGGGAGTTTTGGACTGAAGTGGCTAGAGGAGGCAGACACTCTTAATGTGCCTTAAGAGCTCAAATCCCAAAATTCTCTAATATGGATATTTTCTATTTTGAAGCCTGAATACTGTTCTGAGAGAGTTGTATTTTAAACACAATATGTTATATTTAAAGTTTTCAAGTACGAACATTCCAATTATTAATCTCAAGCCTTTATAAATATAGGGAGAATACCTTCTATGATTTATAATGAAGAAAATGAGAAGTCAGCAAAGTGACTATTTCTGTATCTATTTTAGACAGCATGAGAAAAATATGAAAGCTGACCTCAAAACTCAAAGGTAATGAAGGTTGACTGCATGGGATTGGAACGAGACACATTACACCATACAGTTATTTCTGAGAAGGAAAAAGACCCATCACTTATCAGAAATGTGAATCTTTATATGTCTATATTTAAATAAAAGACTCAACTCCAACTATCATAACATCATGTACACACTCAAAAATATTAAGAAAATAACAAAATGCAACAGATGAGTTCCATGCAGAATACCAAAAGTGTACCTTCATCTCATAAAACCATATCTTTTAGGCATTTTGTGTTAGTGCTAATTTTAGGCATTTTGTGTTATTTTTTTCCAGTTCCCCCCCATCACCCTCTGCTTCCCCAAAAAGGCCTTATTTTCTCGGGCAAAACATGACTTTTATGAGTCTTGCCAGCAGCAAAGATTATTTTCCCACAATTCTCATGGCAAATTAGAAATGGCGAACCTCTAAAGGTTTGGAAGCACAACTGAGATAAACAATTTATCTGAAACTTTTCTTAGTGGCCTAGGGCCTTTTGTGGGAGTTTATCATTCAGCATTCAACCACATGTTTGGAGAACTAATACTTTATTGTGCCACATAGGAGGAATCAAAGGAAAGCTGGTTCCAGAAGTCATATCATCTCAGGGAAAACAGTTTGAATTGTGTCAGTCGAGGAGAGAAAATAATCTGTTGCCCTTTTTTTTTTTTCAAATAAATTTTCTTCCCTCTTGGGGATCATCCAGATTTATTACTTACAAAATAAGTGGTTTGTATCAATCCATGTATGTCTCTACTTCAAATGTTTTGGAGAAGCACTTGAAGGCTCCAGGAATAGATTCTAGTCCCTGTTACACTGACAGCTTTACTCTGATCATTATTTCCTTTTGTATCTGTGTAAGAAAAAAGCTTATTACTATTCTAATTTTATTCCAGACCTGTAATACTAAATCATTTTAGAAAAGGGAAGGTTGTCTGATGTTATAATCTGGGCTGCTGGTGAGTATTCATAGCTCTAACACTCCATGGTTCTGGATATCTTTTATTTCTCTTCCCTATACTCTATACTCATTCTCTGTCCTGTTAACTACAGGCTGAGACTTGTTCAATTGTTCTGTGGTCACAGTTCAGTACTAGACAAATTGCAGGCAGTGCATTTACTCCAGTCCTTATCCCAATTATCTTTCTTTTGCCACCATTGCTACTGAAATATACCACTCATTAAATATCTAACATTCATAATCCCAGAACTCAGAAGTACTTACTATTTTGCTAGTTTGTTCCATTATATTAATTTTTCTCAGTCTTTTACAGTGCTCCCTGAAATAATAATAATGTATCTTAATTTGGATTTCAGACATAGTTGTTATTTTGCCAATCTATTTCATAATCCCTTTTTATGTTCCCTTAATCAGAAACTGGATTAACCCAAGAAGAAAATACTTTTGCTGTAATTGGGACAATGGAAACTGTATGCAGGTATTGCATTGATAAAAATTATGCAACTGATTGTAAAGACTACTCCAGGACAGGAATATGGGGGTTTTTTGTGTAGATTTGCTGAAAAAAGGCAGAGACAATACTTTTAAAATTTCCACTATTGATTGTCCTATTTTAGATACAATCTCAGTAATGCTGAGATAGATTCTGAATAGAAAGTAAAAAGTCCACTCTAGAAATAGATTCTGTGACTGTAGGTTTACTAATTTATGTGGTTTCCTCAGTTTCACTTTTGCAATTACAAAATGCATCAGACTGTGATTTTTTTCTGTCTGCCTAATGGACAATTCATCTCATTGTGGTAGTAACCTGCCAAATGGCCACTGCAATTTTGTTAATTTCCAGGGCTTTCACAGACAGAAACAAAATAAGATCTTGCATTTTAGTTGATTAAACTTTACTCCCTCTTCCAACAAGGGAATATGAGCAGAATTTGTGTTTCTACCATTCTGACCACTGAGACACTCCCATCAAAACTCTCCAAGCAGCTGAATCAGAATAATGATTCTCAGAAATACGGATTTATCACTGCTGCCTGCCCTCTTGATCTCAACCTCAATCTTTTATATGGATTTGCTTCTCAGAAAACAACTGACCGTGACTGTTGAGCACTGTTCCTCTTTCCTAAAGGTAAACTTATAAATACTAGAGATGAAGGAAAAATATAACAGCATCAGTAACTACTTAAAATCTCAGTTTTAAGAAAGGAATTCTTCATGACTTGGTCATCAGCTGCAGAATAAATATGGTCATGGATAAAAAGATTATTCAATAGGTTGCTTAAGAAATGCAGTGAAAATATAGACTGAGAAGGGCAATATCTCTCAAATGCAGTTCTACACAAAAAAGGCTTGAGCCTGCAAATTTTACCATTTTAGTAAATTCTTTTTACCTGATGCATAAAAACTACTTAAAGCATAGACTGTGTGTTCTTATTTGGACAGTTCTGGGCACAATGGGACTTAATAAAATAACTGCTGGAACAGTAGAATCTTCCAAAAGTAACTTTTACAATTTAAAGTTAAGATTCATTTCTAAAGAGGAAACATTTATGTGTTAGGCTGATTACATGAAAACGTTTTCTGTGTAATTCAGATAAATGTTTTCCTGGCAATGAAACTGAATAAAAAAGTATTAATTATTCACAATGTAATCATTAAGAAATTGGGTAACGGTAATCACATTGCACAGCCAAATGAAATTAACAGATGTCACCAAGAGGAATAAGATAATAATATATAATTAAATAGGGGGGAAATCACAATAAAAAGGTATAAAAAATTAGCAATACTACTATTTTTAAAATTAATGGGATCTTAAAGAGGACCAAAGGGAACAGAAAATTATTACTGTGTGCTTGTGCACATACTAAATTGCTTAAATTTCTAGACAGGAAGTAGAAGATATTTAAAAAGTATATCCAGCTTCTATATCCTATTGTGTTTCTTCTCTCAGAAATAAGAGGATGTATGTGAATAAAATATTTAGAATGATTTTGTAGACAGTTTGTCTTCACAAAAGAGACTTGCCATCAACCACCCTCTAGAGATTTTTTAAAAATTATATTTCATCTACAAGCAGCACTTTCTTAGAATTTTCCCTCCTTGAAAGACATGGATTAAAAGATCATGCATCATCTGAACACCAAATCACAGTTTTCTAGACCCACACTGAAAATATGCAGAGCTGAATGTGTTTGTTATTGGACATGGATTACAAACAAGTATGACTATGACAGTGCAACCTGAATACTTCAGTCAGTTATGTTTTTACTATGAATCAACCTTTGGAAAATTCCGCAACTCTTTTCCTTTCAAATGTTCATATTAGTGGAAAAAAAAAAACCAACATGTTATCAATAGATACAACACAAAAATGGTTTTCAAAAGTATTCATGTAATCTCAAACATATACAATATTTAAATTGTACAGATATTATTTTGCAGAATTATGTGCATGCTTTGACTTGAAAATCATATAACTATTCCAAAGTTCTTCAAATATTAGTCCTAACTTATGTTTTTACAGTATTTTATACCAGCTTTGTTTACTACACAAAAATGGAAATGCAAAGAAGCGTTCGAGGAGCCCTCTGTAGCCTCTTCTTTCTACCTTTCTTGCCTGCAAAAGAAGTAAAGGATAATCATGTCTTATGCCACATTAGATGATACAAAACAGCCCCACCATTTCACTAAATTCCATTTAAATAGACATAAAGCCAAAGAAAAACATATAGTAACAAAATATAAGAATATAACTGATTTTAAAATTAAGTTTTTGTTACAAAAAACAATTGCAAAAGTGCTAGCTATAATAAAGGCTTGATTTTCAGTGAAGAAAGAGACAAGTGCTTTAATAGTAGAATTAATTCTTCCACAAAAAAGGGTTTCATTTATTTTGAAATATAAATTCTTTTCAAGTTTTAAGAAATGGAAAATTTCAAAATTAAAGGGAATTTAAATAAAAAGTGATGTAGATATTAGAACTTGCTATCATTGAAGTAAAATAAAAATTACACCTTAATCATAACTTATTTTTCTGAACTTCATGTTATTTCTACTTTTAGCCACATTTGGTTCATTTCCTGCAATATAACCAATGCTGGCTTTAATACAATAAATTTTAAAGTGTAGTAATTCTATAACACTAGGTTTATTTAACAAATTTAACCTCTGGGTGTCATAGTTCAATACTCTCTAATACTTTTAGTTTTTTCATATGAGGAAGATTTAGTGGTTTAGCACTATTTTTTTAAGATAATTGACATTACATGGAGTTTTGATTCATAAAAGTGATAAAGAAATAGACTGAATTGCAAACACAAGCATAGTATAGCAATTGCAATGTTCACTTGGATCACAGTACAAACATGATTCCTGTTGCCATGCTCACTGTCACAACTGAGCATCCCCAGGCCCTGGAAAGGACTGTGGGGGTTAATAACAGTTCAGGCTCTTTTGCTCTCCTCAAAGTTCTCTCTGCTTTAGCTTGTTTTTTACACTCCGTGCTGGGATGAGACACTTAAAAGTGTCCTCTGTGTAATCTGCCTGGATTAGGAATATAATGCATTCATATTATTCATTTTGGAAGACCATTTACAAAATTGGTTGACACCCTTTAACTGACGCACATGATTATCTCTAGCTAAATTCACCTTCTAGTCCTCTTGTTGAGAGAAATGCAGCTTCCTTTACAAAAGCTGTGATCCCATTCCCACTTTATTTTTTTTTTTTTGGAGTTTCATGAGCTCATCATGCTTGTCTATTTTATCTGAGTCTTCCTGCATTGCTGGGGTTTGCTGATCTCTTCCAAATTGATAGATTGATCTCATGGCACTTGTGTTATTATTCTTTCCAATTAATTGTTAGAAGCTCTGAAAAATCCATGACGTAGCATTTCAAATATAATGTATCAGAATGATCTTTATCCTGGATCCAATTGTTGGGGGTTTTTTAATCAGAAAAATAAAATAAGACAAAATTAATCATGTTAAATGTCAGACAAATAAATGAACAGGTTTTGGTAAGTTTCCACATCAAGGTGAATTACAGTCAATTTCTTCTTTTTTTTTTTTTAATATTATTTATAAACGCAACATATTCTTGTTGAACAGATCCATATGACCTTCTCTTTCAAGTCCAGTCAGGCCACAGTCATTCTATAAACTACATATGAGATTACACTGAGATGGTGTGAGTATATTTTCTGCATACTGTTTGATTTTTATTTAATCTGGATCCAGGTCTACATATGCTGACTCTTCTGAAAACAGATCAAAGACACGTTAATTAACATATGTTCCAAGCACCTTTCTGACAATTTGGATTCTTTGGATTCTTGGTTTCTTTGAAGCTGCACTTTCTTGTTCTCTTAGTTTTTGATAGCTGAGTTACTAATTCAAACAGAGGGAAAAAAAAAAAGAGGAATAAGTTGTCAAAAGCATTTTGGGCACAGAACCCTAAAAACAAGCTATGGAAAACAACATGACTGCTTAGTAGGATGGTTGCTACTGTTTTAACAGTCTCCTCTGGTGCAACTAACTGCTGTAGACATATATATCTGTACATATATATATGCAGGTATCTAATTTCTCCAATTACTTAAATAAATTCCAAATTATGTATATATTGATTCACTTGACTAGGTTGATTCCAAAGAAGCCATTACTGTCAATCAAATAAATTATATGCATTTTCAAAATATTTATGTTAAGTGAATCACATAGTTAATGGGAAAAATAAAAAGCATATTTAAAATTACGTATCATTTGAAAGACTATCTATCACTTCATTACCCTGCATTACCACATAGATACATTTTGGCATGTATGTGTTTTCTTCAATTAAATCTGACATTAAGATATACGTAGAATAATCTGGAATTTTTTTTTTTTAATTTATGCTACAGATTTTCTGCTATAGCTAAGTATGAAAATTCACATTCCCCAATTCTGGCTCTTGCGGGAAAAAGGTTTAGGAATGCACCGCAAAAAAAGCTGCAGAAGCCTTCAAAGTTCATTGCCTGAATATGACATTACTGATGATGTAAAGGGAGCTACACACTTTTTAAAAGGTCCGGGAGACACACAACAGTCCAAAATGTGAGCTTCTCTACCACCTACTTGTCACTTTAGCTGGGGAGCTGGGGGGCACTCAAACAGCTGACTTGCTAAGAAATAATCATCACCTATTCCAGTCTTCAGATGCTCTCCACTCTTCACTGACAGTGAATTCCATTCTTAAAAAAAAAAATAAATTCAAAAAATAGCAGTTACAGGGAGACAATGGGAACATGACCCTGTAACTTACTATGTGGGACTCCTACAAAAGGGTGGTGAAATAGGATTCTGATGCTTGTTGCTAGGGCTGGTTCTTTAATTTGTTATATAAAAGCACTGCTGGGGGCAGGGAGCATAACCCATGCAAGCACATGAATCAGTAATTTGAGCAAGTATATCCTCTAAAGAGTCCTCCTGGACTAAAGAAGCATTCTTCATTTTTACTTCTTTGAAAAGTAAGCCTTGAGGTCTTCTCTGCTCTGCAGAGAAGTCTTTATGACAATGGGAGGAGAAAGCTGCCTGATAAATACAACACATTAAGAAATCCTTTTTTCAGGTGCTAGCTGAAGTAAGGTCATCTGGTACCACTCAGCAAGCCCAGGCGTCTGGTCACTTTTCTTTCCCCACAACATCCCATACTCAGGTGACTGTTGCCATATGGCAGGATCTGCAGTTTTATTCAGGATCAGCTACTATAAACAAATAAAGAAATTCTTTCAGGATCACACAATCCAGGAAGATTTTCTGGGTTTGTGTTTGCAGTAAAGAGTATCTCTAAATATTCGTCAGTTTGACTATTCCTCTAAAATATTTTAAGGTGAAAGAATCTTAGAATAATTAATGCTGGAAAAGATCTCTAAGATCATTGAGTCCAACCATTAACCCAGCACTACCATGTTCTCCGCTAAGCTATATCCCCAAGTGCCACATCCACATGCCTGCTGAACACTTCCAGGGATGGTGGTTCAACATTTTCCCTGGGCAGCCTATTAGCAATGGCTGACCATCACCAGCTTTTTAGTGATTGATATATCGTTCAATGTGGATAACATCATTGCCAGAAATATGTGATTCAACATATACACATGCAAAGCTGCATCTTATCTACCTGGTCATCAGTATGCCAAAAAATTGCAAACTGTACCTTTAAAAGTAATATATAAAAAACAGAGTTAGAGTTCTATTAAGTCACAGTTGCAATAAAAGAATGCACAGTGCTATGGTTTAATGCTCTTTGCAAGTTATTATTTCAGTAAAAATAGTAGTTGTACTTACAGAGTTCTTTTTTACTGTCTTTACTGTTTTCCTGTGTTGTATCAATATGCTGATATCCAGTCTCTAAGAGCTGCCATAACCTAGGAGTAGCTGCAACTCTTCCCCTTGTCTCTCTTTCTCTTACAGAATAAAGCAAAAATTTCAAGTGAGTTTTGAAAGTACGTAGACAAATGTAAACTGGAAATATTTTTTATTTCATCTTTTCTAAACTAAATGCTTGGGATGTAGCTTGATTTTCTATAATCAAATTTTGCTTAATTAAAAAATGCATTTTTAAAAAGAAAAGATAGAATAAGCTTGAGTTTACAAATTGTAGCACCTTGTGCTATGATTGCAATTTAGAGTGATATGTTGCCACTTTGAATTATTTTGCATTGGCAGCTGTGGGTTTTTTTAGACTTACAAATTAATTTGTCCAACAGCCAGAAAATAAAGTGATGTAAAAATGTCTCTACATTTATTGTACTTGAACAACTAGAAGTTTTTTAGCTTCAATGTTAGAGAATAATTTTATGTAACAGCAGGAGGTATGTAGACTTCAAATTAAACTGCTCTTTTGATCTAACTTTTCAGAAAACTACATAGAAGATACAGTTTGTTTCAATTGCTGGGGCAAATGAATGAGTTCAAGGGATCAATCAGTGAAAACCGTATTAACTGACTTACTTAAAGCTAGAGGTTTGACAATTATTATTATTATTAGAATATATATTTAAGATTTTGGCTTGATTTAATTTTTCAGTTTCCAAAAAATCTTTGACTCAATAGCATCTGGAGCCTCAAAAGTTCTTTCTCCTACTTCTTCCATTCCAGTAAGTGTATTTAACATTAAAGTTTGGCTTCAACAATTTGTCTTTCTTTTTTGAAACAAAAAACAAAGAAATTAAAATCTCAGAAATTCTTCCTTAGAATTCATAAATGCTTCTCTATAATTTGTAAAATGCCATTGCTAAGATTCTTAGATAGAAAATACTAAACAACTTATACATTCCTTTCAGTATAATTTAATTTACTAGTGCCTTGGTTTCTGAATGGACTAAATGAATCCAGAAGCATCTTTATAGGTTCATTTTTCAGTGCTTAAGAAGACTTAAGCACTTCAGAAATTATTTTTAAAAATTCAGTATATGAAATAATAAACAGCTCCAAAAAGCAGGAGAAAATGCAAGTGTCTGAAACCATATATTTTCTGTTTGACCTGCATGTGGTGTGATGATAACTACTGATATCTTGCTGTATAACATCTGTGCCTGAGATTAGTAATCAGGTTTTGTAAAAAACAGAGTTTAGGACTTTTCCACAAGATCCCTATTCTGGACATTATTTCCAATGTGAATGACACCAGTTTAAGAGTAGATGGAAATGTTTGGAGATTATATGGGATGTCAGTATGGGTTTGGAAATTTTTGGCAACTCTGGTCTTTTTTTCAGGTGACTATGTACACATACACACCTCTGGTGAAGAAAAGCACATTTCTTGCCATTCTCCAAGAATTGTCCTTCTTCATCTAATGAAAGGCCTCTACCTAGCAATTATTCTTGATAATATTGGCAATGAGAACAATTAAAAAATAGTTTGCTTTTTTATTCTCATAAACTTGCTTATCAAACTTTCAGAGCACTTGTTCACATGCAGGTGTCTATCCTATGTTATTTAACAACAGTTTTCTTTCTTAAATAATCCTTGCCTTCAATATAAAAAGATAGATATAGTATTTCATGTAAGATTTGTAACTGAGGAACAAGTAAGAAAGTAGATGAAGAGGAAGATGTGAGAAATTTGTGAATTGTTCAGTGAGAAGAACAATGAGTGATGAGAACAATGAGTGAAATTTCAAGTTCCTAACTGTATATACGTACGTGTCTGATGCTTGACTTTTTCTAAGTGCTTTTCAAATGTTAACTAATGACTAATGGAATTGAAATTTAAATAAATTTTCATCTATCATCTTGATCAAAAAAAAAGATATTATTGGTCTTGAAAAATTCATAGTTAATGCTAAATGGTACTGTGGAAATCTGTTTTTAACCTTCTGATATAATAAATAGATTCAATCAGTAGCTTAAGTCAAACATTTATTCGCAATAATTAATTTGCAAGTTGGTCTTTAAATGTTGGATGCATATTGACCCATTCAAAAACTTGTAATAGGAAAATTTCTATTGCTCTTTTTATCAAAGTATCCAGAATGTTCCAAGGGAGAATTTATCTTTACAGATAGCAAATTATCTTCTTTTAAAATGACAAGAATCAGAAAACCTTTGTTTATTTTTAATACCTTTTGAATATAAGGCATTTGTCATAAATGTTCCCTGTTATTGTCATGCTTTAGCATGCTTCTCAGAGACTTCTTTAGATTATGCCTTGTTTAGATAATTTTGCTTATGGATATGGAGACATATCTTCTTACCAGTATTTATACTTTAGAAACCTACTGGACCTAATGGAAATTTATCTGATACTCCATTAAAACTATTCTGTTCTAACATTAGAATACTGTCAAGTTGGTAGATAAAGAAAGTATTATTTACTGCACCAACAATGGTAACCAGGAAGAAATTGACAAATTTAGGCACAAAATTCTTTACTTTGGTCTAAATACAAACAGAGGAAAAAAAATTGTCTCTTTAGTTTAATATGCATTAATTGGGCATCCTTTGAAAACACTGGTAGTTGGCATCTGAGAGAAGGGAATTATTTTAATTGGAAGTGAGGAGAGAGAAAGACAGAAAATTGGGGACAGAGAGGAAGGAGACAGAAGGAGAAAAGTTATGCAGCCTAAGAAAAAAAGGAATGATTTGTGTCTTGAAGTTTTGCTATACAGGATTCAACCAAGCTTTAAATTTTAATTTACAATCTCATCTTTGGAAGATAAGCCTGGTGATCAGTGAAATTAAGTTCTTCCTTACTAAGTGCTACATTTTCACTAGATTTTAGAGTGTGTTAATTATTACACATAAAGTGAATTGATCAAAAGCATGCTTTTTCATCAGGAGTATATGGTAGCATATAGTAACAATTTGATTTATAAATGCAGAAATAAACATAACACAACAGAGTGTTGTATGCCACTTTTGGAAGTAAGGCTTCATCTCAATCTAATGCATATGTTTTTTTCCCTGGATAATGACTATAATTACTATAGCAACTGTTAATGAAATTTTTGTATATCCAATTGCAATATTTTCATGCTCTGGAAGACAACTGTTTTAATATTTATTAGATTCACTGAGCCTAAAATAATAAAAGTAGTTGAAAATATTATATAAGTTCATAGGTATGTTCATGGATACTAATTGTGAAGAACTATGTAAAAAACCCCAAAACCTAATAAGTTATCCAGATGAAATTTAAATTTAAAATTAAATGCATCATCCACAACAGGTATCTCAAACCTATATTGATGAGATCTAGGCTATTATTTTTGCCATTTCAGTATTTTATTAGCTCTGAGTTTTAATTACTGTGTATATTAATGTAAAGTATATATAGTGAAATGTTTTCTTGCTGTAATTTGACTTCCATGTACTACCATTCCTTACAAAATAATCCAGCTGGAGATAGATTCCAGATCCTTATATAAATTCTGTCACTTCTGTAACATATTTTGTGTGATTTACCCATCCTGACAGAGTTTTCTTCTCATGTCTTCTGCCTCCAGCTGGGAAGAGTTGGAGAGAAAGAGTAGAGATCAGGATTTGAAACTCATTAATCAACTGCACAAAATACTGAAACAACAACTACTACCACCCAGAAGTAGGATAAGGGTTAGTTATCCATGGGGAAATGAAGACTTTATTAACTTCCCAGTCTCTCAATATCCCAATGTTCCCTGACAAACCTAAACTGCAGGTCAAATTCATCTCATTTATCACACAGTGGAAATCTGATGCTTTAGTAAACACATTACAAGGTTGTGTTTGGTTTAAAGTTAGCCAAAAGCAACAGCTTTCCCTTCCTCAAACCAAATTCTTCATTTTGATTCCTATTTTTTTCCCAACCTTTCAGTTTTTAATGCATAACATTAAAAAAACATGTGACAGAAAACCACCTGTGCAGGCATGCACTACGGCAACTTAATAGGAAAAAAAATATTGAAAGAAACAAACCACTTCCACCTCTGAGTTTTAATTTTGCCATTTTAATATTTACTCGCCTACCATGGCAATGGGACTAGAGTACTGTGACCAAAACCCATTAGAAAAAGTAGATAAAATTCCATTGAACGTAGATAACATTTTGTGAGAACTTGAAGGAACAGAATAATCAAGGAAAGGAAGATTTGTTGCTTCTTTTTGGGTTGCTTCTAACTATAACATGAACCTGTGGTTAATGAAATATTTTAGGGTGAATTGAGTAATACTGGGGATTAGATAATGTACAGATTCTTTAGGCAACCATATTATTAGGATATTTTAAAATATTTTTACTGTATTAAAATTTCTCCTTGAGTTACTATTCATACTGACTAGTTACACTCCATTGTCAGTAGCCTGAACCATCAGAGCCTTGTACCGGATAGTAGCACTTGCTGAAATATTTTACATCTTCAGTAAGCCAACTCTGATACAAACAGAAACCTGGTAAGTTCTGATACAGCTTTAGAGGTTCTGCTATCAAAAGTAAAAAGTAAAGGAAGGGGGTACTAAAGTGAGGTTTGCTAAAAAGGGGAGATGCAGGAAAATGCTCACATTGTTCTCATGTCAGGATAAAAGCTAAAAGCAGCTTAGTGTTCAAGAGCCATAACCTCAAATTTATGTATGTCTATATGTATATCTATATATATGTATCTATCTAGATATTGATATATAGATATAGATATAGATATAGATAGTTATATATAATATTATAATCTTTCGCCACATAACTAAAGGAAACCAAACTTATCACAGTCCTTCCTAATTTAATTTTGTCATCCGGACGCCCTCCTAATGCTGAGTAATTTCTATGCTGTCTAACCCTCTGAAAACTCCACTTCCAAATATACTTTTGTATTTAGCAGATGTATTCTGTAGTGACAAACTTTACATACAGACACATATCCATAAACCTTAACAGATGGATATTCATCACTTAGAATTTATCTAGAGGCACAAGGTACCACTGACCACCTTTCATGGATCAGTTCACTGGTTTATCAGTTCATTAATATTTCCTATAATTTTAATGGAAGGTGAGAAATCAAGTACCCAGCATGAATTTGTAGAGGTATCTAAAACCCTTCAGGAAGCCAAAAGTCTGAGAAAAAAGGGGGACTTAAAATTGATGTAATCACTTCTGTTCTTCTACCTGTCTTTCTTTCCAAGTCAGAACCAAATTTCTGATTTCAGTGTGGAAACTTTCAAATAGTCATCTATTTGAATATTTAATAAAATACCAATCACGGGAAATAGATTCTATACATGTCTTAATTCTCCAAGCACTTTACCATTAATGTTGCTAATGTTCTTCAAAAGGAGGTCAATTTATGTATTTAAAATTATATATTTTGAATTTCTTTTTCTTTCAGCAAATTTGGACAAAGGTATGGAGACCAGATTTATTGCTCTGGGTTTCTTTAGTCTGTTAAAGATTATCTGTGTAGAAAAGGATTTTTTTTTTTGCTTCAATGCCAAATGGAGATGTTCTGAATAGTATATGTTCTGCATAGAACACTGTGTGTTTTATGTTAGTACATATTTTGGAATCTGTGACTCATTTTTCACATAGAGTCACAGGAAAAGAAGTCATTCTGATAGGTTTCTTGTCTGAATTTTGTTGGCTAGTTTATTTCTTCATCTGTTACATGCTTTGCATAATGCTTCAGTCATGAATGGTCAACCCTGAGAAGGCAGAACCTTTCTTGCACTTTTACTTCTTATTACACTACTTTTTGTTAAATATCAGTATTTGACTTATAATTCCATATGAAGCAGAAAAATACATCATGATTTCACTTATGAAATTATGAATAATATTTACTTTTGAATTGAATCATCACTGAAAAAAATGGATGTTGAACACTAAAAAAGAAAACCTTGATTTCATTAACAAAAATATGTAGAAGTAAAAAACAGTATCATGCTATGAAAAACATCAAGCAATCTTAATTTTGCAGTTTGAACCATGATTCATACAAATTCACCTTATTTCAGAGGCTGGACAGAGAATGCATTTAGTGCATCATCGAGAAGAACTTGAGAGTTAGCAAAAAGCTCAACATGACCTGGCCACGTACATTTGCAGCCCAGAAAGTGAACTCTGTCCTGGGCTGCATCAAAGGAAGTACGGCCAACAGGTCAAGGGAGCTGATTCTCCTCCTCTACTGTCTTGAGACTGCATCTGGAATACTGTGTTCAGTTTTGGCACCTCTAAAGGAGGATATGAACTTGTTGCAGGGATTCCGTAGGAGGGACACAAAGATGATGCTTCATCTGGGGCTGCAGCACCTCTGCTATGAAAACAGACTGAGAGACATAGGTCTGTTTAGCCTGGATAAAAAAAGGCTCCAGAAAGACCTTATAGCAGCCTTCCAGTATGTGAAGGGGAACTACAAGAAAGCTGGAGAGGGACTATTTAGCAGGACAAGTAATGATGAAACAAAAGGCAATGGTTTTAAACTTAAAGAGGGTAAAATTCAACTGGATGTTAGAAAGAAATTCCTTACTAAAGAAATTTTTTGTTTCCATGTGAACATAGAAGTCTTTAAGGCATGGAGGACACTTTAGAGAACCTGGTCTAGTAAAAGGTGTCCCTGCTTACAGCAGGGTATTGGAATTAGAAGACTTCTAAGATCCCTTTCAATCAAAGTAATTTTTTGATTCTAGGTTTCTATGATTTCTTGAGAGACATTAGAGAAATCAGAAAGCACAGGAGATTCCTATCTCAAATATAAGCCCTGATCTGTGCAACTGAAGGAAGATGATTGAGAGTAAAAGCATAATGATACAGAAGTGGGGAAAAATATGGTTACTACTCCAAGGACAGATCCTGGTCAGAATACCTGACCTCCTGTGCACAATACACTCTAAAAGGGACTAAACAAGGGTGGAACAGGACCCTGTAGACCGGTTGGGCACAAGAGTCTTGGCTTTCCTGAAGTGCTGACAGACTAATCAAATACTAGTTGTTTGAGAAAATCCTCCCTTTTCACATGATGGTGACCCTATTCATATATAACTTGTGCAACACTGATTTATTCTCAGATTTTTTTTGTCTGCACCTTCAGTGTTTCATGAGACTGTATAAGCACTCTATAAATATCACAATTTCTAAAAAAAAATCTAGTATTTTTATAGTTAGACATTTGTTGTTCTTCTGATACCTGCAACAGTTAATATTTATAAAAAACTATAAAAAAGACAATTTCCTTAATTCCTTACCATGAAAGGATTCATCATAATACACAAGTAAATTACTTATTCTAGCTAACAGTGATAATTACAGAAAATCTGCTTAGATTCATGGAGTGCAAATAATAGTGAGCTATCAGGTTTGAAATTCTTAATTCTCATAAAATTTTTTATTTTTGAGACATTAAGCAAGTACCTCCTTTACTTTCACACAGATTTTATTTAGAAAAGTTTGGAAATATCAGAGTGCCTGCTGTAAGGAAATCTGCTCATCAGATGTCTTTCATTAATATGCTGGTATATTCTAAGATCATAAAGAACAGAAGAAAGAGATGGAGAAGTAAGATCTTACTGAACTTTTGTCCTGAATATTAAGAGCCTGTGGTTTCTATCTTGAAGGATTGATAGGTTTTTCGTTGGGTTTTGTTTTTTTTCCCTGTTTATTTGTCTTTCTATTCTAGAAGCATCTCTCCTCCTCCTAGGGACACAGGATTAAATTGAGCTATCTTGTCTGAAAGCAGTAGAGACAGTAACCAATTTGAGTTTTGACATTTAGAGATTGATGGAAAAGAAAATAACATAGGTAAAAAATTTAGGCAGTGATGAAATAGTATGTCTGAAGCCAATTACTCAGAAGACAACCCTTGTACTAGCAAAGGAGAAAGCTTTACTTTAAGCTGCAGAAAACAAATGTGCTTTATAGATGATAACAACATCTCATGGAAAAATCATTTTTATTTCTAGAATATTTAGCTACATGACAAATTTTTTTTTCCTTAAAATAAATGAATAAGGCTGTTATTTAAAGCAACTGACGGGCAGTGGCACAGGATTCAGAAGGGAAACACCTTCCTTTAAAAATAGTGGAAGAAATCTCTTTTAGGTGATATTTATGATGTAACATTTTTAATTTTTATAAAGCACCATTATAAAGCTGAGTTTAGTTTTGGCTCTTGTAAAGAACAATGTTCTTTAGTTGAAAGCTTTTATTGGTTGTCTGAATTTCTCCCCTGAGTGACCTATTTGGGAATAGCTGCATTAATCTGAATTAAGTACTTACTAAGGCAGAGTTTAATAACTGGTGTTTTCTTTTTAAGAAAATAAATGGTTTGTCATCAAAAGAACCCAGCCCAAAACCAAAACCAAACAACTGTTAGAAAGAAAAGTAAATTAATTGGGTTTTTAAAATTAATAAATGCCATTCAAATATTAGATAATTAATATTTTAATTTTGATGAGACTGTGAGCTGAAAACAAAGAATATTTGTCTGCAACTTCAGCTTGAACATCAGCATTGACAAAGGAATAGTATGGTGGGAAAGGAAATCCTCCAGTTGTAGCAGATGAATGTTGGAAAAGATTGCCAAGGGCAGGTATGCAATCAGCCTCAGTGAAAGACTCAAAGCCAATTTACACCACTGTGTAAGACCTGGCTTAGAAATAATAAAATATTTCCTCCTCTAATGCA
The DNA here is from genome assembly GCF_014805655.1 of Passer montanus. Taxonomy (NCBI): domain Eukaryota; kingdom Metazoa; phylum Chordata; class Aves; order Passeriformes; family Passeridae; genus Passer; species Passer montanus. Next base: position 10,770,137 of record NW_024367708.1, read on the forward strand.
GAGGCATTGGCTAAATGACCCAACAGAAACCTGTCACATCCAAAATACTCTTTTAAGAAAAATCTATTACACTGAGAACTGTAATACATTTTTTTTCTACTGCCCATGGAAAATACAAATCTGTCTTTCCACTGGGTATTTTGGACATGAGCCAGCCATGTCTGCTCACAGCCATAAACTCAACTGTATCTTGGGCTGCATAAAAAGAAGTGTAGCCAGCAGGTGGAGGGAGGTGATTCACTGCCTGTTCTGCTCCTATGAGATTGTCATAGGTAGAATGGGAGCTTCAGACAAAGTTTATTAAAGAAGCCCTCCCATTGAGTCACAGTGCACAGAAAGGACCCCCTTGCTTTTTAACTACTTCTCAGAGAGGAATCTAGGTACAGCTGGATCCAATCCTGACCCCAGACTTAATAAATTGATTATGTCTAAAGAATTATATAGCTGCAATTGAAACTTTATAGAACTTTTTTTCTTCAGGATTAAGGATGACAAAGTAAATACAATTATATAAATAAACCAAAGGATTTATTTAAATTATTTAATTATATAATGATCATAATAATTAGACAAAAATAGTTTAATCAGAATTATTTTCTACAAAGCATGGATAGTTATAGCTGCTATGGTAGTATATTATTTTGGAAGCAATATTGAAGCAATTATATTTTAGCAATTATATTGAGGCAATTATATCAAAGCTAGCAAAACAATTATTAAGTTGAGATTAGTGTTACTCACCCATACTAATGACTGTGGGCAAATCTGTTGCTCAACCTCAAGGAGTAACCTTGAGGGGTGTACCCATTCAAGGGAAAGATCCTCACACATCTTAGGAAAATACACTAGAAGTCCTCACTGTGCAAAAGTGGGACTGGCTTTTTACTGGATAAAGTGATTGATTGCCAGTAGGTAACGTGTTGTCAGATTTCTTCAGCCGAATAGACTTTGTGCTGAAAAAAGTGTTACCAACTTGTTGGTTTCTTCTGCTCAACGCTTTTGACTCATCTCTGTATCAAGGCCTGCACATCCTTGCTGCTCCCAGCCTCATTCAGGGAACATCTGTCTTGTATGTCCTCATGGTGAGTCTGATATGTCAGTCAAGCAGGTCTCAGCATTCTTCAACTCTAACAACAGCAGACCCTTTTTCCTGGTTGCAGAAAGAGGGTACAGTGTAGCACTGTGTGGGCACAACTGAGGTGTTGTCCTACGCAGCTGACTTCATCCCTGGGGAGCATGATTTCAAGAATGTGATACACCCTTGAGAAGAGGACCTGTTTGCCTCACTCTCTCCAGTGGAAAAGCTGTTGGCATCAGCCGTGGGTACTCCAATGTGGGAACTCAGCACATCACTCCGGACGCCCAGAGTTATTGAGAGAACCCTTGGGGGGGCTCAGAGGTCTTGGAATGTTGCCAAAAGTGTCCGGTGGCTTGACTTTGACCCTTCTAGGGATGTGCCATCTGTATATGAAGAAATGAGAAACCTTCAGGTTTGAATGGTGCAGAAATGATATATATACAGGGTGAAACACAGATTTTAGAGTTTTGGTACAGGGAGGTTATGGAGACAAGATGAAGGAATCAGGGCATGTTCCCAGGTCTTTCTTTCTTCTTCTTCTCATCCATTTTCTGTGGTGATGTTGGCACTTGTGGATTGGTTCATGGCGAAGGTGCACTTGTTAATAAGGATGAAAGGTATTGGGAATAAAAGGTAAATATGTTACATGTAGTTTTTACTATAAAAGACACACCCGCGGTGTGGGTGGGGGAGAGTGCGTTGGGCTACCTTGCTGATCAGACCTCGGCTGGGCAAACAGAAAACTTTACAGATAAGAAATAATAAACAAAATCAAAGACCGAAAACTCAAGAGTCCAGATTTGTCCTTTGAAGTGCAGCCTGCCCAGAACCACCTTACCCATATTGGGGCAGAGACAAGAAACAATGAACCCCGTACAGCCTGCCCAGAACCACCTTACCCATATCGGGGCAGAGACAAGAAACAATGAACCCCGATACTCCAACCTTTAATGCCATCTTACCCCTACTCATCCTTTTGAGCTGCAGCTCCAAAGTGTGGTGCTGAAAAAAAGCATCAAACCCCAGAATTGATTGTGCCCGTGGGGCAGGCTATATCCCTGTTTCGAGGTGGTGCTGAACAGCAGTGCCCGTGGGGCAGGCTATATCCCTGTTTAGGCAGAGCATCCTGCTATGGAGACCCACCAGGAGTACTGTGTCCACAACTGGGGTTCCCAATAAGGGTTAGTTTGGATTGGTCTTTGAGCAAACTGATAAAGTTAAAGATGACCCTGCCCATGGCAGAGGGTTTAGGCTGTATAGAAGCAAAAGTCTCTGTCGGAATTGTTTGTCATTATTAGCTGCTTAAAGTTACGTAAATCACAAAAACATGCAAACGTACACCTTACTTTTATTGCATGAAATAATGTATTTCTACCATGAATTTCTACCGTACGTTTCCAAAACTGTAAAGTCATAATTTAATTCAAATCCATAATTTAATCTCACTTCCTGTGCTTAATAAATTATAGAATTTCATTTATTATTTCATAGAAACATAGGTAATTAGATTTAATTCATCTCTCTCTTCAGGCCAGAAGTCACACAGTGGAGACTCTCAGGGCTGTACTACTTGATCTAAAATATGGAGAGATGAATTGCAGTAGGTCTGGAGCCTTGCATAGAACAATTTGCTTGTTCTAAGAGGTGTGGTTTTGACACAGCTGATTAGCTGTTTAATCCCTTTCCCAGCAGTTTTGTGCAGCAGCATTACTGGATGTAATCTTTCTGAGCACCAACTCCTAATGAATTGTTCTAGTTGCCCCTTATTTTTGATTTGTATTTGTGTGTCTTGGCTCTTGTTATGCCCCTTTTGCTGTACTGAAAACATCATTATAAAGAGTTATGTTTACAAAATCTGATTAGGTCACTTGTTTATCTCTCTCAAAAATTTCCTTAAAACTCTGAAGTCTGTGGGTTTTCTATTTTTTCCACCTTCATCCTTTTAACATGAACCCTTTAGATGTCCGGAATATTTGTCATTTAGTGTCACATGAAAAAATAAACTCACTCTCATTGTTTTGCTTCTTTGAACTCCATGCTTCCAGCACACTTTTAATTTGCATATAGGCATGGAGTCTCTTTATTCATCTAGAATGCCAGCATTTTTTGAATGCCACCATTTGGCCAGAAATACTGGGATCAGAAATGAGACCTATGATAAACCACTTTTATCAAATCTCAGCCACTAGAAGTAAGAGCTTTTCTTTATTTTTGACACCTTCTGTCTTGTTTAAATCAAGTCTTACTCTGGTAAAATATATGGACTAAATTGGATATTGTAGTCCTAGTTCTCCAACTGACTGTTGGTGTAATCTGATTTATAGAAATCTCTTACAGCCCTGAAAATATTGATCTTAGAAGAAATCTCAAGACAACCAAGAGGCTGAGAAGTATTTAGTCTCTCCTTATATATCACTTCATCCACTGCCCTGACATTGATATCACCCTGTCAGCCCAGTACTCTCTGACCAGGTTCATTTAGGTTTCCACATGGGGGAGGTTTAATGTTTCAATATAAAATTTACTTAAAGATAATTGACAGGGCAAAAGATTTTGATTTAGCATAGTGCAATGTATTGATATGACAAGACAAGCACAATACAGCAATTGCAGTGTGCAGTTGGATCAACGAAAACATGCTTCCTATTACAGGTCTTTGTATGTTCACTGCCACAATGCCGTGGCATTCCTAATTGCTGGGAGGCATTACGCAGGTTGAAGACAGCTCAAGGCTACTTCTCTCTCCAATGCTCATTTTGACAGTTGCTCAGTTTTTGGGAGCCACTTCTCGCAGGCTGGTCTGACTAAATCAGGAAGATATTACCTTTTTTTGATTAACTCAGGGAAAGCCATTTAGACAATCAGCTAATACAGGTGACAGACACAGCCATGTAAGTAACACAATGGCCACCTGCTGGTCCCTTTAGTGTTCAGGTAAGTTCAATTTTCTTTACAACACCTGTGTTCACTCCTTGTATCCTACCTTGAACTTCTTGAGCACATCACCTTGGCCCACCTCCTCCATGCCGTCTTCCAGTGTAGAAGCTTATTTATCAGTCCCACAGATATATCCCATTGTCAAGCAGAGTTTTCTCTTCTCCACAGAGAAATTACCGTGCCATAATAAGCATGTTGTTATAATGCTCCATCAAAAGAAGCAGGAAACAAAGATAAATCACAGATACAAACTTTCTAACTGAAGCCATTTACCATTAGCTCACCTTTGCTGTGTGACTTAACATGAGACAGATCCCTTGGCATACATGTTTACCTTGAATGATCAATGCATGTGACTCCAGAACCAGAGTACAGGAAAGCTGCCTTTGGAATTGCAAAATGCTTTTAAAACACATGTTATTTTTTTTTTTTTACAGTTGTTTCAATCTAACGTGGCCTCCAGCATAAACTGAAGCAGCCCATGGTTCTAGCTAATGTCTCCTTAATACAGTTGCCTCTGAAGGTCTTTGAGACCCAGAGTTGCAGACTGCTACTCCTCCTACCCTTAGCAACAGGTAATAACTGTGGGATGATGAAATGCACCATAGGGGTGGGCAGGTTTAGGGGGTTTTTTGTTTGTGTGTTTTTAAATTGCAGTCAAAATGGCATTGGATTTGAAATTGTCTAGTCTGAGTTGAGAAACTGAGCCCCATTCACTGGGCAGAGAGGGTCAGAAATTTCTATAAACAAATCAAATATGATCCTGAAGGAAGTAATGCCCTTGATAAAAGATCTGGATTTTGATTTCTGGGGGAAATTGTTTTATTTTCAAAATAGCATCTCAAAAGATAAATAAGAAGCTATGAGAAAACCTGCAAAGTATTGTCATCCATTCTTCCAGCAAAATAAAATTTGTGTTGGTTAAGACTGTACAAACTTTTTGCTGTCTGTGGGTAATAAATGATGGTGCACTTTAAATTACCTTGACATGTCTATATTCAGAAACTGTGTAGATCAAGACTTACTAAAGAGAATGAGCCAGAGGTCATTAAAAAGTCACTTGTAAAGTTATTGATATTTTTAAACAGAGCAAAGAGCACTTTGTACCCATTTCTTAACAATTCAGCTCTGATAAAGCTGAGAGACAAGGAATGAAAAGTTGAAATGCAGTAAAACCAACAAGAATAGAAGCATACATCTATATTTGATTCTAACCTTTCACACTCTTCATTTATATTTTCAGCAAGGGTGTGATGTTTCCACATTCGAATAAAGCTGAAATTATTTTTCTTCAGATTTGGAATAATTTCTGCTACTGCTGCAGAAATACTGGTGACAAAAAGAAAAGCAAAACATTCAGATAGATGTCACTGGGGAGATACCAGAAATGTTCATCTTCACAGATTTTTGGGGTTTTTGAAATAAATTAATTTATTATTGAATTTCTTTTGAAGTAACAAAAAAGCTGAAATTCATGTATACTGATGGCTAGGAAAGTATCCTAGCCAGCATGCTGTGATACCACATAGAGTTTACCAGCTTTGTTGTTCTATTTTCAAATGAGAATTACTTGAACTCTGTGGGTTGAGGTTTTGGAGGTTTTTTAATTGGTTGACTGTATGTTTTCTTTCAATAGTGGTACTTGGAAGATACCTTCTTGATACAGTTAATCTTGGAAAAGCTCTTTAAGAAATTTGCAGTGTTGAAGATTTCCACCAGATTAAGATATGTAGATAAATTGTTCTTTAAATTCTAGAAGGAACCTAAAAGAAATTTTTGACTCACAGACTCTTTTAAGTGAAAATACTGTTAGCTCCGGATTTGACAGAGGAATATAGGTTCTGAGTGGACACAGTTTCAGTGTGTCCTAATTCAATCTACTTTTGTGTCCTAAAGTAGCTTTTTATGTATTTATGATTATGGAATTTCAAAAAGATATGTGAGCACTTCAGAAGCCTTTGAGGACTATAGAGAGAAATGATAAAACTTTCCAAAAACTGCTGACATAGAATAAATGCTGGAGTTAATACGAGTAAGCAAAAGAAGTTCCATAGTCTGTCTGGCCTTTTGGACACAGAAGATAGGTGAGATTTTGGAAAGCTATAGCCACTGTGTCAATAGAATTGACAGTTCAATATAAAATACCTATACTTGTTACCTACAAGTATATGTAATGGTAGCCTAGAATAATAATATAGAATAATGGTATATTGGTATCTAGTCTCACATTATTCCAAGAGGACTGAACTACATAGTATAGAAGGTTTATATCTGCCAAGTTAAGGATAGCTCTAATAGAGTAATGGCAAAGTTCTTTTGGTCTATATGCCTTTATCTCTAAAGGTAAAAATACATTGCTCCTGAGAAACAACATCAAATGCCAGTGGAAGGAAGAATTCTGCATTTAACCATGCCTTCATTATTTTGTTTTGTTTGGAGTAGGTGTCCATGTACATTAGATGTTGAGAAACATCACGTGTTTTAATTTCTTTTCAATCAATGACAATTTATTTACTAATTGTGCATTGTAATCTATACTCCTAAAGTGGGGTGTGTAACACATTGGTATTGTCGTTCTGACTGTTCTAAAGCTTATGTCTCTTATTCATATTTGGGCGGTAGACACATTGCAGACTCGGGCTGAAAAACGTCAAGTCAGAATTTCAACCTTCAGTTCAGAAGGTTCACGCAGTAAAAGGAAGATCTGACAATTATAAGTATTTTCTTCAAAATAAGCAACCAAACACCAGCCAAAGAAATACACAACCAAACCCCAACTCGCAAAACAAACCCACAAATGAGAGGTGAAACTTTAGCTACTGCATAAAAATACCTGGGACAGCTGCAGCCTGAGGAAACTATTGCTACACTTTTTAGTATGTTTGGGATTTTATTTGAATTCCTAGACAAGGGCTCTGTTCTCGTCTTTACATGCATAAATTAACTCCATGTTTCAAAAGAAAAGGGTAGTGTCATCTTTGGACCAGTACTCTGCTAGAACAAATGCCCAGGTTTTGATTTTGTAAGCAGGTGCCAGAATAGGCTTAAACAATTTAACAATTTAACAATTTAAATCACATTTAAAGTGCATCAAAAGCAATGTGACCACAACTGCAGCCTGAGGAAACTATTACTACACTTTTTATTATGTTTGGGATTTTATTTGAATTCCCAGACAAGGGCTCTGTTCTCATCTTTACATGCATAAATTAACTCCATGTTTCAAAATAAAAGAAAAGGGTAGTGTCATCTTTGGACCAGTACTCTGCTAGAACAAATGCCCAGGTTTTGATTTTGTAAGCAGGTGCCAGAATAGGCTTAAACAATTTAACAATTTAACAATTTAAATCAAACAGCTAGTGCATCAAAAGCAATGTGACCAGCAGGTTGAGAGAGGGGATTCTTCCTCTCTGCTCTGTTCTTGTAAGACCCCACTTGTAGGATTGCATTCACCTCTGGGGTTCTCAGCATATAAAGGGAATAGAAGTGTTGGAGATAGTCCACAGGAGAGCCACCAAGATAGTCAGTGGTCTGGAGAAGATATCTTATGAGAAAAGGCTGAGAAAGTTAGGGGGTTTCAGCCTGGAGAAGAGAAGGTTCCAGGAAGATTTTACTGTCATCTTTCAGTATTTAATGGGGGCCTGCAAGAAAGTTGAAGTACATTTTTTGAGGACTTGAAGTGACAGGAAAAAAGAATAATGCTTTAAACTGAAAGAGGGTTTGGATTAGGCATGAAAAATAAATTCTTTACTGTGACACTGGTGAGGCACTAGGACAGTTTGCCCGGAGAAGCTGTGGATGACCAACCCTGGAAGTGTCGATTAGGGCTTTGATCAACATGATCTAGTGGAAGCAGCCCCTGCTGATGGCAGGAGATTGGATCTAGATGGATCATTAAGGTCCCTCCCAATGCAAAACATTCTACATTTCAATGAATACTACAAAAGATGTGCATTTTAATTACATAGATGGTTCATTAGTCATGTAAATACTTATTCTGACATGAAATTGGAGAAAATATTTTCCCTTTTTTCTGTAATTTGTTAAAAGCTTCTCATTATTGCATTAATTAAAAATTAACTGAGCCCAAGGAAATGTCAGAAAAATTCTGGGTGGGGTTGGCAGCACTTACACAGAAAGAAACCCATCTTCCATTTGTTGTTCCATTGAATGTTAACAGCTTAAAACTTAACTGAACGGTCAAACTGATGGTGAATAGGATGGAGTCTTCAAAAATGTTCTTGCCTTCTTCCAACTGATTGAATATTTATGAGCATTCTGTGAGAGTTTGAAGAGTGATTAGGATTCTAAATGCCTTTAAAAGTCTTTTCTCTTCTTTTTCTTTAATACAGTTGTATAGTTCTCTAGTTGTTACAGTGCTGTCTTCAGGTTGCCTGTGGCCTTCAAATTTCTTTTATTCAGGTACAAGAGAAATTTAAGTTGTAGTCAAACATTAGCAGAACAGCAATAGCTTACTGAAAGATTATCAAAAACTGCATACCTCTAAATCAAAATCTTTGTAGTGATGAGCATCAATACATCTGGGGTAATATGGCAGTGAAGAAATGACCATATACTTCAACTCTACATTGAAAGAAAGTTTTAAACTCTGATTACTTCAAATGACAAGCAAAAAACCTTGCTGAAAAAAAACCCTGTCACTTATTAATAAATAGTAATGATACTCATTTTATAACTTTGTATAAAACAGATCATGTCACATGTCTGGAATATAACAGCAAAGCATTTGAATTAACACTTTATAAATCCTTTTACATGATATTCATAAGTAGATACCAAAGACAATATTCTTGATATAGAATGTTTCAGCCATATTGCAAAAACTTTAAGAAAACTTTAAAAAAATAGCCACTGTTAAAATTCAGAAGTACATATGAGTTAAGAAAACAATTTCCTTTTATAATAAGTACTTTTGTAATAAGTACTTCTAAAGAAGAAATACAACTTCACTTGTGCAAATACGTAGGTACTACTTCCTAATTAATAGCAGAATACTGGACAAAAAGTCAGAGATTAAACTTTAAGGTTTTTTTTCCAAAAATATGAAGAAAGAAGGCATTCTAACTGGGAAAGAGAGAGAAATAAGGGAAAGCTTCTGCCCTGCAATTTTACCAGAGTTTCTTGGATAGTACTTTGAAGGTAATCTTGAGAAGTAAATGAAAGTGGTAAAAAGATTTTGTGCCATTTCAAAAGAAAAAAAAAGGATGAAAGAAAGATGAATTTCAGTTCACTACAGTGGTGAGACTGAACTAAAGAAAATTGTAAATAAAAGTAAAGTATGAATATATTTAGTACTCAGGTTATGCGACAAGAATTTCGCCAAGCAATCATAAAATGACAGAACCATGTAGGTTGGAAAGGGACTCTAGAGGGCACCTAGTAAAACCTTCATTTCAAACCAAATTCTGTTTGGCTATGGTTTTTTGTCCAGTTAAGATTCAAATGTCTCCAAGGATGATGAAAGAAAGATGAGTTTCAGTTCACTACAGTGGTGTGACTGAACTAAAGCAAATTGTAAATAAAAGTAAAGTATTAATACATTTAGTACTTTTGTTATGTGACAAGAATTTCTTCAAGCAATCATAAAATCACAGAACCATGTAGGGTGGAAAGGGACTCTAGAGGGCACCTAGCAAAACCTTCACTTCAAACCAAATTCTGTTTGGCTATGTTTTTTTGTCCAGTTAAGATTCAAATGTCTCCAAGGGTGGAGATTATACGAACTCTCTCAGCAACTTCCTTGTGTTTCCTCCCCCTCATAAAGAGGAAAGTTTTCTTGTATTGAGACATAGCAACTTGTGTTTGTTACTTCTTGCCAGAAGTCTCAAGTTTCTAGTCCCCTCCATTTTCGGCACCTCTCTTCACTTTTCCCTCTTAAGGTAGCCTGCAGTTGTCTCTACTTGGAGCAAGGTCTGGGGCTGTTGTCTCTGTCTGATCTTCAAAGATCCTTTGAATCTCCTGTTCTTCCCTCCTGATGGTGCACTGACCTCCTGCATTGACCTCCTCCAGCACTGCAACAAGAACAGGATTCAGATGGGGTTAGGTCCTGAAGGGAGACACTTCTAGGGCAAAGCTCATTGACCTCCTCCTGCTGCCCTTTCAGTGACTCAGCACTGCAACAAGAACAGGATTCAGATGGGGTTAGGTCCTGAAGGGAGACACTTCTAGGGCAATTCCAGAACAGCAGGCACTGCCAGAGAAGATGCATAGAGAAGAGATAGAAGGATGCCAGAGAAGAGCATAATATCAAAGTAGTTGTGACTAGGTGAGGGTCTCTGCTGTAGTAGGAAAATCTACTCCAACTGGTTTTGGAGATAGTGGTACCTCCACCACTACACAGTTTTGAATAAAGATTCAGACTCCCTTTGTGCCATTATTGCACTATGACAACTGCTGCAGCTGTGTTAAGTGCCTTTTTTTCCTCCATTTAATGATATATTTTCAGGACCTCATGTTGCTCAGATTTATTTAGTTAATAGCTGTGTTTTACAAGTGTCTCTCACCAAATAACACTAATAAAAAATTGGGAAATTGATTAAAATACTGCCAAGTACATAAATAAACATGAATATTGCTATGTTCTTTTTTAATTCTGAAAATAATATAATAAAGTAGTGTATATAGATGAGTTTTGAAAGTGTAATGGATGTATCTTTCAACAACATACCCTGTCATTGCATCACTTCTTGTACTCCAGTTCTGCATTGCCTCTAACAATATTCAAATTAATTTAGAAGAACAGTTGCTAGATTTATTTTTCCATTATTATGTAGCTTTCAAAAAAAAGTATGGAGTTTGTGTATCCTTAGTTTAACTTGTGGATAAATTATATCATTTATCAATTATAACAACGAATAGCAAATAAAGGTACTTGTTAAATTTATTGTATTATCACACTGAGACCATTTGCAGTGATAAGCAACATACAGACTTCTTGGAATTTCCTATGACTAATACATGCAGAGCAGAACACTACCTTTTAATTTTGTTTCTTTTGCTCAGTTTTTATACCAATTAGTGTATTTAAATATTAAATAAATGCATACATATATTCTGATACTTAACAATCAGGTGTAATCTGTAAAAACTTAAAATATTGTCAGTATAATTTATATTTTAATGTTTAAATAATATTCTATCATATTACTTATGACCTCTTTTTGCAACAGTGAGAACATAATAGCCTTATTATTCTCTTTAAGCAAGAAGAATTTCTACTGCCTTTCTTATTTATTCAGTGACATTACAGTGTTTATGTTTTGTTCTTCATTCTCTTTCTAATAATTCTCTGTGCTCTGAGTGTGTTTTGATGACAACAGAGTATGCTTACAACTCCAGATTGTTATCCAGTCTTGTGTTATGTCTCTTGAAGTTGAATTTAAAGCCTTATACCATAAATATATAATAGAATCTTAGATAACATTTGTTGTTCAGTTTTTCCACACATATTTATGTATTTCTCAATAGTGGAATATTTTACTTCAAAGGCAGCCCTAATTTGAGCGGAGGGTTGGACTAGGTGGCATCCATAGGTCCATTCCATCCCCAGGTGTTCTCAGTCTATGATTTTACTGCCCAGTGGATCATGTTTGAATTCAGTTTATATAGTTGCAAACATAGATGAAATCTGTGTCTGGTGTCAGTATCGGTCTTTCTAGTAATGAAGAGATCCACAACGTTTCTGCTTCCTCAGCCTAAGTATCTAGTGCCATCTGAGACACTCTAGGTTATCTGAAGAATCCACACTGTGCTGAAAGATATGACAAATGACTATGATAGATTTGCTCTTAGTTGGAGACCAGATGCAAATACCTCTAAACACCTCACAGTCAGTAAGTATAATTCTATGTTGAGGGAAATTAATATCTGTTCTATAAACACCAGCTTATTATAAGGATCCACATTAAGGTGAAACAAGTCCATTCTAGAGATATACTTTCTCTCCAGGAGATACAAAAGGGATGTTGACAAGCAGCTTAGATAGAGCTGACTATACTTCACTTCTGGTGAGATCAATCCACTTAGGTTTTAATATATATATTAATAGAAATTTATATTCTATAAGCTATTCTATAGAATTTCACAGTCAGCTCAGATTTCATTCTTCTATTTTGCATCTCTGGACAAATTTGACTACAGTGAAAAGTACAGCTCCCAAGACAGACATTCTTGGAGACTTTGTTATCTTTCTTTTGCTAGGAAAAGTGACCAATTATTTCTATTCTGTAAAGTTTTAAGACATCATTACTCCATGAAAACTAGTTATTAGCTGACGGTGATTACATCCTTTAAACACTTTTGACTTTTTTTTTTAAGACAATAAAAAAATTACAACTATTTAATAAGATCAGGTCGTTCTGGTCAATCTGCTCCTTGACTTCTCTAAAAATCTTTAAAAGTCTTTGTAGAAACAAGTTATTCCTTAAAAATCTTTATCAATCTTCTCTAATAAAATAACTTTGTCTATGTCTCAACTTACTATACTATGTATTATTGTTTCTGCAGACTCACACAACTCGAAGTTCAGACTCACTGGTCTGTAGTGGCCCAGGTTACATTCTTAAACTTATACAAAATAAAATCCCTTCCCTATACCTAATTCCTCTGATACTGAAGCTGATATAAGAAACACATTGTTCCATCAATAGTAATTCTAACATAATCTTCCACCAAATGCTTTTGAAATTAATTTTGTCTGTTCAACTGATTCTATTTTAGTATTTTCTTAATTTATTTTCCTGTTTAAAGGAACTTTAAAGGAAACTTAGCTTTAAAAGCTTTTGCATTTATTTTTTCTTTTCATCATCTTTCTATCTTTCAAAATATGTTTTATAAGACAACAATAATGAGCAAAAAAAATGGCATAATATTATTTATATCCTTAACCACGTTTTGTACATTCAAGATCTGCTTCTGGTCTCACTCTGTTCCAGAAATCAATGATTCTGTAGATTCTAAATATGAAGAGACCTTTTTAATACCCCTTCTGTCATTCTCTCAGTCGAGTGAAGGTTGCTAGAAAAAAACTTTATTAGCATGAAAGCCTTCTAGCCTAAAAGCAGCCTGATGGGTAAGTGTGCTTATTCTTCATCACTCAGTCACCGAGGGTTGGGATCCAGTCCATGAACACTGTGGTCCCTTTCAATATGTGCATGTTATTTTTCCTATGGGAATCAAGGAAAAAACTTGCAAAAATTGCTTTCATAATGTATCTTGTACTTAAATGGACCTGAAAAAGTACTATAAGGGTATAAAGGAAGGCAAGAGCACCTGTTCGACTGACCTGGACACAGACTTCTTCTATGCAGAAGGTTTCTGGAAGAAATTAGAGAAAATTGCTTTCTTCTGTCTTTTACACACCTCTTACATTTGCCATGACCTTTCAAAGACAATTAAGAATTGTCTTACAATTAAATTAAGCAACTTGCTCAGCACTTGTAGCTCTATCCCACCAAGTCCCATGGACTTGTGTGTATCCAGTACCCAGCTTGATCCTCTACTGAGTGTGAATCTGCTTTAGACTTTACCTCATATTTTAGGGTCCTGAGACTCCTGAAGGCCAGTCTTACTATAAAGATTAAGATAACAAAAGCATTCTCTACTTTAGCGTTTTCCATGTGTTTTGCCATTAGATTCTCTGCTCCATTCAGCAGAAGACCCACACTGGGCTCTATTTTGCTTATCTTGCTTATATTAAAAATTAATAATGTGCTGATTTTTTTAATGTGGGTAATTAGTGGAAACTGATCCCTTTCAAAGCACCTAGAATTTTTTCAGAGCTACGAGATGAATTAAACATTATTGGGTTTTTTCTGCTTCATTAGATTTCATTCAGAGTCTTTGCATCACATTAGATCTGCTTGATTTTATGAAATTTGATTTTTCTCACCAATATCTGATGTACATTTAAAATGAGAAAAACATACATGGCTGGTGATAGACAATTAGGGAGATTTCTTTAAATAAGGAAAAAAACTAGCAGGTTATGCTCCAGGCATCTGTGTGTATGTATTTGTATTCGTATCAACAAGAAAGATTGCCACATCGTGTGGGCAGTTCTAGAATGTGACAATGTAATGCACTTCCCATATATAATAAATAGAAGATCAGAAAATGGTAAAAAAAAGAAAAGAAAATAGAAGCTAGAGAGGTTGTTCTTTGTTTTAGCCTATTTCTAGCCCTACCTGTTTCTAATACAATTTCCTGAAAATGTTTATGAAATTCATTGCACTATTTATAGCCTAAATTCAGAACATTACCTTTATCTCATTTATTATGAACTACTAAATAAATGAGCTTTTCCATGTAAGTGATTATAGTTTATGAAAAGATCTTCTAACAATTTTTAAGTGCTATGAATGGATGATCAAAAAAAAAAATTGTCATAGCACAAATTATTTTCAAATCCTATTCCCAAAGGAAAAGTACAAACTCCTTGAATTTAATAGAGGAGATTAGAACTTTAGATGTATTACATGTCTTTATTTTTCCTTTTGGTTTTTTAACAATGCTGAACTACTAAGGTGACTAAGGATACAGTTCAAATAGCATAACTTCAGTCATGCCTAAAGGAGCTGTCTGGAATTCTAAAATGCTAACATAGCAAATGATGAGGTGCATGTCATTTTAAGAAAAAGTTTCGATGGCCATATGTACAAATCTAGTACAAATTTCATTTAGAATGAGATGAGTCATACCTTAGAAGATCTCATCTCTTTTTTCTATAAAAGTATTCTGAGATACCTTATTCAGAATTATAGAATATCCTGTGTTGAAAGACTCCTACAAGGTTTACTGAGTTCACCTCCTGACTCCAGACAGGGCAAGCTAAAAGCTAAATCATCTAGCTAAGAACATTCCCCAGATGCTTCTTGATCAGTAACAGGCTTGGAGCCATGACTGCTTTCCTGGGAAGCTTGTTCCACTGCTTGATCAATGAACTCTTCCCTAATATTTAATCTGAACTGTTACTGATGCAGCTGTAAGGCATTCCCTTGTGTCCTATCACCAGACACTAGAGAGATGAGGTCATCACCTCCTTCTCTGCTTCCTCCCATGAGGAGGCTGTAGACAGCAATGAGATCACCCCTCAGCCTCCTCAAAGCCGAACAAACATACTATGTTCAGCCACTCTGCATAAGTCATGCCCTCTAGATCTTTCACCATGTTTGCTGTCATCCTCTGGACACATTCTAATATTTTTACATCCTTCTTGCATTTAAAAAGGCAAAATTGCACACAGCACTTGAGGTGAGGATGCACCAGTCTGAGCAGAGCTGGACAATCCTTTCCACCAGTAAGTTACACTGTGCTTAACAACCCCAAGGATAGAGTTGGCTCTTTTGGCCTTGAGGGCATATTGCTGACTCATATTGAGCTGGTCATCAAACATCCAGATCCCTTTCTGCAGGAGGGCACTCCAGGCTCTTGTCCCTCAGTCTGTGCATTCATCCAGGATTATACTCTCAGGTGCAGAATCCAGTACTTGCTATGTAAATTTCATATGATGGGTAATTGTATAATGCTCTGGGCTATCATGATCTCTCTGTAAGGCTCTCTATGCTTCACAGAATCAACAGCTTCTCATGTCTTGGTATTATCAGCAAACTTATTTTGTGTGCATACAACTCCTGTGTCCAGGTTATTGATAAAAATATTGAAGAGAACTGGCCCTAAAACTGAGTCCTAAGGAACATCACTAGCGACTGCCTGCCAAACAGGTTTTATCCCTTTTCTGTTTTGCTGTCTTCGTATCTGTGTCAAAACACTGTCTTCAACATGCTTTGGCAATTTCCTGAACCTGTTTGTGTGTGGTGTATGATAGTCCTAAGATCTAGGAAATTGAAGTCATCTGTAAGGCCAAAAGCAATTGATCTAGAGATTTCTCTTAATGCTTTTTACAGTAATACACTGATGTCATCCTACTGGATGGATTATCTACAGTAGATTCTTACAACAGCATCTCTTTTATTAGCTTTTCCCCTAAACTTAACCCAGAGGATCTCAACCATGTTGTACCTAATTGCAAACACTGTTCAGTGTAATCCCTCCTCTACATGAAGCGCTACCCCACCTCCTCACCAGTGCTGGCTATTTATCCCTAAGAGACATACATTCATTGGAAAAGCTCTTGGATACTTGAGTGCATATTAATTTTCACTGGAATTTGCAGTCCTAAAACCTGTAGGTGCTTTTCAGAAATTCAGTCTTACAATTAATGTATCCTAAGTAATATCAATCTGTAGAACAGTTTTGAATCCATAGAAGAATTTATTATTTCTTTACCTGTAAGCAAAAGACAAATAAATGTTACCTAAATGACAATGAAAGGGTCCAAGTCCTTCTGAAATCAGATGAGATTTCACTGTCTTTTTAATGCCTGGAAATTACACAGGGCAGTCACACATAAAACAGTTTAATATTAAGATGTGTTTTCACAATCAAATATGCAGACCATAGGTGAACTGACATATCATATGACCCAACATAATCATGTAGCCAAAAACATGAAGGTACTTTGAGTAAACACAATTTGTTCAGGGAGGATAGTCCCTCATTTGTTGAGGGAGGATAAGAACACTTCTGTTTTGTTTGTTTAACCAATTCTTAAAAACCTCCAGAGGGGGAGACTTCAAAAACTTGTATTTGGAAAAAATTGCTTTTTTCCCCTTGCCCCATAATGTTGCTATTATCCAAATTGCTGAAGAAAACAATTACTTCACCAATTTTGCTGCAACATTTTCTAAATAGTTTGAGTCTTCCTAAATTTTTTCTTAAAAGGCATGTTTTCTGTTTTCTTCTCAATTCTACTTCTGCTCATTTTTTTTTCCTTTCCTCCAGACCTCTAATATCTTCTTTAACAGTTGGTACATAAAAGTCAATGTAATAAGGTATCTTCCTTCCTGAACATTTTCTTGATTAGGGAAATTGGGGACAAAAGGAGACAAAGAGACTGCTTCAAAAAGGTAAGATTTCTTTTACATCCTTATAAAACACATTTGCAGTCTCACAAACATCAGAGACTAGAAACCCACTTTAGCTATTTTTTTTGCTATTACTATTTTTGACTGACATACAACGATCGAGTTAGTCTGCTTCAGAATTAGATTTATTTTTTCAAAAATACTTTTTAGTCCATTATAACCTTCACGTTCTTCTCTACAACTCTGCACAGACGTTTTCTCCTCATTTTGTAGCTATGTATTTGATTTCTCCTTTCAAATGCTTTATTGAGTGTAATCCTATTGATCTGGGGACAGTTGTCCAAAACTTTTATAAACTTCTGACATCGTCATTCGAAGTAGTAATTTTAACCTCACCAGTCTGGACATCATCCACTGTTTTCCTAAGTGCAGTTTCTATCAGTCAGCTAAGCAAATAAAAACCTGAGTAGTACTAATCTCATAATATTTACAGGACTTCAATGAAGCGCATTACCAATTAGGTAGTAAACCATACTTAATCTCTTACATCGGTAATATTTTCCTGAAATAATTGCACAGAGGTAAGATGTTTTCTGTGAGATCTTCCTCAGTAGGGAACATGAGTAGAAAAAGAGGCTAAAGGAAAGCACTGTTAAGATTTTCTTACCTAATTTTCTATCTATAAAGAATTGTGGTCTAATGCATCTCAAATTTAGAGAAAACTATCAAATAAAAGGAAGAGAATTGAGTACTTTTTGTTTCACTTAAATTTAATATAGACTATATTGATATACTGAAATATATCAGGCAATCTTATTCAGAGTTGTCTTTAGTGTTAGACACAGAAAAGCCCCTTTTATATTTGAACGTAGCATGCACAAGTCTGACTGCAAAAAAATATTTTTCCTATCTAAAAAAAAGAAAAATTATCTGCATCAGTGATTGAATATTGATGATCTACTACATGTAGAAGGAAATAGTGTTTTATATTTATGCCTTTTCAGAAAAGAAGAGGGAAAAGTTTTAATCTAAACTTAATCTAAGTTTAACTTAGATTTGTTTCTCTTTGTTGTTCAAGATATCCAGAAATATCATTGATATTTCTGCAATATGGTATCCAGAAATACCATTATGTACATGGGCTTCTGAACATTTATGTACACCTGAGAGTTACATGTTTAGACATGACAAAACACAGAGCCTCATATTACAAAGATAAAAGCTAGGATGCAGATGAAAAGCACTAAGTTAAATAAACTGACATCTCCTTGTCTGAGAGGGAGGAAAGCTGTCCTTAATATTAGACAGAATATGAAGTTTCAATACTTAGGCTTTTCAAAAAAAAGGAAAGAAGTTTTGTAGAAGTGAATGTTTAGATTACTAACAGATTGAAATGTATCTAAAATAACTTTAGGCTATATGGTACTGCCAAAGCATAATCTAACTGCCATTACTGCCCTCAAGGAGCAGCTTGCTATATATACATATATATACACATACCTTTCTTTTCTCATATGACAGCAACACCTTACAAGGACAATGAGACAGATTTTAAGGCATATGGATGACTATTGTCTGTCTTCCATTGAATGCTGTGATTAAAAATATTTTATAAAACTGTGTTATGCAGTACACTAATTATCCTGTAAAATACAAAATATATCTTTTTAGTGAAGATTTTTTAAGAATCACTAAATAATGCTTGCTCTACTAATCAAGGAAATGTGGCAACTGGTATAAATCCTGAAAATGAGAGAGGATTTGAAAGGGAAGAAAATGAGACCTAGTTCTTCTCTGAATCTGTCAATTCATTTATTTTTATATCTCCTGGATCATGCTGAAATTTCTTAATGTACTTCCAGCTTAAACATCATCTAATCATCAAAAGTATATATTAGGAAGCATAAAATTACTCTATTCTTTGCTCTTCAGTGCCAGCTGCAAGCTTGTCATAACAGAAGCAGGACAAATACAGAAATCAAGAGAACTGCTAAAGCTAAAGTTATGTATAGGAAGAGCTTTCTAATGCTTTTTAAAGTTCACTAAGACCAGCTTTGGGTTTTCATGGACGTGCTTAACAAACTTGTCCCTTTTATAATTCCACTCTTAACAGCATGCGGGAAGGATCTTAGCTGAAAGAGGCTACTGCCTGTCTTAAATAAGGGTTAAAACACTGATTAGCAGTTTCATTGACAAAAGAGCTACACAGAAAAAAAAAAAAAAGTTACATATCAACGGACTTTTTTCTTGACATCAATACTCTACTGCAAGATTATTCCTTTATAGTCTACTATCAGTTAAAAACAAGGTCTAACCATAAAAATAATATTTCACCCTGCAGGAAAAACAGTAAAGACAGCCTGCTCCTGCTGTGCCTGAACTTGAGGTTACCTTGTTGTTGCTGTTGTACTAAGAGAGGACAAAATGATAACAAGTATAGCTCTAAAGAAAATAGCCTAGTTCTTTACACACAGAACAACACAAGTAGTCCACTATGTTAATATCATTAAAATATGTCCAATATTCCTCATTCTGAAGGCTTTCTTTATGCCAAGTAAAACTTACTATAAAAATTGTATAAAAAATTGGTTTCATACACAGAGGCAAAGCTTTTTCTGCTTCTCACATCACCCCACAAGTGAGTAGGCTGGGGGTGCACAAAAAGTTGGGAGGGGACACCGCCAGAACTGGTAACCCCAGCTGACTCCAGGGATATTCTATACCATACATCATCATGTTCAGTAATAAAATCTAACTGAAGAGGGAGGAAGAGTAATGGTGTTTTGTCTTCCCAAGTCACTGCTATGTGGGATGGAGCCTGGTTTTTCTTTCACCTGCCTGACCATGGGAAGTGGTGAATTAATTCTTTGTTTGCTTTATTTGCACCTGCAGCTTTTGCTTGACCTATTAAACTGCCTTAACCTTAAACCATGACTTTTCTTACTTTTATCCTTCTAGTTTTCTCCCTTATCCCATTTGAGGAAAATGAGCAAGCAGATTCATGGTGATGGGTTACCAGTGGGCTTAAAATACAGCAACAATTCTATAAAATATATGTAAAATTACATGTTATATGAATATCTCATAGCATGTGATTAAATAATATAAAAATTTATAATAGAATTCAGTCCTGTAATGTCTTGTTAATGATCTGTTCATTCATTTTGGTTAGTGAATGGACTCACAAGGAGTGGCTCTGCTTACAAAGCTGCACACTAAATTTCAAAAAGTTTTTGTGACTTAGATTACAGCAAAACTTAAAATAATATTTTTCTATCCTGAAACAGGTTTCTTAGAAAGAGTAATCAAACATTGTTCCCTATTTAGGACCATTAGTTAAGTAACCAAGTGTGTAAGCATAAATTCCACATTGAAGATTTCTTTCCTGTTAGCTTCTAGCCTACTACAAGTAATTTATTTAAACACTTACCTCAAGAAGGAAATACAGGAGTATAGTTATTCTGTATATTTATGTACTTGTAACCAAACACAGTTTTAAGATATTTCTTCTATTTACTGTAAGCTAATAAAGTAAGATAGTTTGTAAACTTAAGTGTACATTAGTGTAACAGTATGGAATTTTCATACAAACTTTATGGTATATTTCCTATATATTGCTGTCACAGGCAAGAAAAAAACCTCTAGAAGTGTGAATTTTACCTATCTTAATTTGTTGACATGCAACACAAATGGTTGATCTCTTTCTTAAGATGTTGAGGGGAGGAAAAAACCCACAAAAAAAAAGAAGCACATTTCAACATGCTTTCACACACACACACACCCACACACCCCTATATCTACATAAATATTGTCTTTTCTCTCCTTTTTCAATTTTACATATTTTCACCATGTCTTATACTCAGTCTGTCCAGTTCATCCAGCCAGCTGTTAAGTGGCTTAGGAGGTTGAGGAGATATCTGTGCCTTCAATGATTTCTGCTGCTCCAGTCCTTTGTGCTCTTCCCTGGCCTGGGTCACCCAGGGTCACATTCCCTCATGGTTGCCCCTTACCCAGTGTGGGGCATCCTCAGGGGTGTCCCTGCATTGGCACAGCCTCCCAGAGACTCCAATACCTTTAGGGACTTCATGGAATGTCTTCCTAAAACATGCTTCTGCATCGTCTAATACTTGCTAAATTCTTTGTTAGATAGGTTTAGGTAGGGGCCCTCATTGCTTCTCTGCTTGGATCAAGTTTGGTGTAGTGTAGTGAAATTTTGATGCACAATTAATATTTTCCACTGTGGTTTTCCATTGTCTTGAGGTAGCCTGGACCCCATTTGAACAGAGATACTGCAGCTCATGGCGTTTCCCCTACTTGCCACAACTGCTTCAACACATTTCTGCTGCAGACTCCACTCCTTGCTACAATGAAACTCATATTGAGGAATATAAGATGAAGGTTAAAGAGGTAAGTGAGCATTATGCATTTCAGCTGTGAACATACAAGAGCTGAGAGTCACATGAAACTTCTTCTTAACAAAAATTGTCTTTTCTTTTGAAAAAAAGATTTTAGCTTTTTCTTTCCACATAGGGCATTACTTCAGTTATGGTTTCTCTCATTTGGAAAAATATTTTATGCTGAAGTGTTCATCAAAGATAAGAACTTTGTATTCCTTTCTTCTTCCATCTGTCCTTTTTTCTTGAGGTCTCATACTAAACAAGTGAAATGTACTAAGGAATGAACAAACAACAAAAAGTGAAATGCAACATACATCAGCCATTTAATCTTTTTTGTTGTTGTTGTTGTTAATTTGCTTCCATGGATTTGTAAACTTTCTATTTATAAATGGGATAATATTTTATTACCAGACAGTTTGCATTAGTTTTTAATCAAGTTTCATGATTTATATCCTTGACACTGAAATCTGAAATGTATTTTGTATTTTTTGTATCTGCAGTAATTCCTGAGGTTAAGGTTTACAGCAATTTTATGTGTTTTGTTTGCTTTCTTTTCAATATTTTAGCTAATTACTTTCCTTTGAAGTTGATTTAACCTTGGCTGTTCAGAACTCGATCGTTTAAAAAATTTTGTTTGGCTGATTAACTGTTCTTGATTTGATGGAAAAGTGCAGGCTTCTGGGTAAAATAGCAAAAAAGAAGAGATTTCTTATGATTAATAAATATTTTTAACGGAAAAGTGAGGGTATTGAAATATGCTTTCTAACAAAGTAAAATCAGTGAAAGTTAACAAGTTTCCTAATGTCATGGTTGATCTTGGAATCACATGAGCATACAAATTATAAAGGAGTTAACTAATCTTAACAGTGGTTATTTTTGTCATGATTTGGGGAAGACATAAAATTGTTCAATTACCTCACTTAACATAATTATATAATCATGAAAATACAATACAGATAATTTACACCTTGTTGGGTCACGTTCAGAAGTCGTGCACTGATTTTCACAGAAAATCTTTGTCTAATATAGGAAAAAAATTGTCTTATCCAAAATTTTGTCTTGAGGAACATTTTCCTCCCTATTCTTATTATTCACACAATTTTCAGAAAACATCAATTCTAACACAGTTTTTATTGCCTCATGCTAGTCTAATTCAAGAATAACTATAAATCTAGATCTCATCTTTACAGAGAAGGTAATGTAATAATACAGTTAAAATCATTATACACACACAGTATTTTCTACCATTTTTTGTTATGATAGCATCACCCCTTCACTCCCTTAGTCCTGAGGCATTGTAAATTCTGTAAAAAGCTTCTGGCCTGATATTAGCAACACTAATACTGTATTACAGGCCTGTGTAGTTCTAAATCAATCATACCAGGATTCAGATGTAAATATAATAAGCAAACTTTACCTTATCCTTTTAATACCGAAGGAAATAATTTCTACTGAAAAGTGTGGATTACAGAAGCAGAATTACTTTTATAGATCATCAGTGCATGGAATCCAGGCTGAGAGAGAGACTATATTAAGATTTTCGAGGGGACAAGATGAAAGAACTCTTGCTATTGAAAGCAGGAATATCACTTTTGTGGTAAGGACTGCTAAACAAAACAGAGCAAAACAAAACAAAAGAGAACAAAATTAAAGCCTTCAGTGTCTGAGAAGAGGACAGGAGATGTTGCAACTGTCACCCATGTCTATGTAGTATTTTGGTTTCTCATAATCAAAACAGTGAGAATACACAGAAATACACTGCAGATTCTGGAAAGAATAGCTTGTTGTCTGTTTCAGAGGCACGTTTAAATCTGCCTTGCCTTTGTCTAATTTGCATTACAGAATTTAAAGTCTTTCATACTACAGTGCCTCTCTTCACTTCCTCGGAATAATGCATTAATTTGTTGAAGTTCTCTCAATTTAAGATTAGAGTGTGATGGTGCGCAGATAGTGCATTTCTCATAGCTCTACTTCTGAGTACTGAAGAGTTATGAAAATAGTATAAGTACACCTTGTAATATCTGTTTTGAATTCAAGAACAGATTTGAGTCAGATGGCTTTAGATTAAATTCACTTTTATACAGAAGACTAACATTCCTACAGCCCTCTCTCAGGTTGCCATTATTCATGTGAGAGGAAGAACTCTGTAAATTTATACATTGTACATTTTTAGTAACACAACAATAATTCTAAGAAAGGAAAGGCTCATTCAAGAGAAACAAAGTTAATTTCAGTTTCTTCCTCATAAGTTAAAAAAGTAGCTCCAAATTTCCCTGAGAATCTCTTAATTCATCAGGGTTTAGGTTTGTCCAGATAAAAGACAGGGAATCTTTTTCAGACTTTTTCTTGTCTAGTCACACAGCTTCAAAAATATGAAGTCACAGGAAGAGATGAAAGATACATGTGCATGAGGTGACATGAGGTAACATTGGGTAGCGACACTCATCTGAGAATAAGGAGTTTTGGTGTCTTCCTGCTATTACTCTTGTGCAATATATAAACTTTTTTATGCTAATCAGTTTCACTTTCTGACATTTAATACCAACTACACAACACTGTTACAGATTACAGTAGGTTATACAATACAGAGACACATTACTTCTGTGTGAGAGACAGAACTGTTGCTGTAGTCAACAGCCCCAACTTTCTCTGGAGGAGGACTCAAGAGTCAAAGTAGAAAGAGGGAAGAGTACAGTAATGATACAACCAGGGGGTGAAATTTGGGTCTATAATGAGTTCCACCAAAAGAAGCAGAACAAAAAAGATAAAACATACCAAGAGACATCCTTCTTCTAGTAGAATCAAAATAGAGTATATCAGAATTCTCATAAATCAGATTTCTTACTGGAAAATGCCATGGAGACATGTCACAAAAAAAATGTATAGCAACTGTAAGACACCATATGTTCCCCAAGTTTAGTGGTAAAAGTTATACTGGATCTGGCCAGGATGGGAGTTCACCTTGTACCATGTTTTACACTTGTGGCTAAAATAGTCATTGTAACACAACAGTGTTTTATTGATTGCTGAGCAATGCTGGCACAACATCAAGACCACCTCTATTTCTCATTCTTTCTCCCCCCATCATGGCAGCTAGAGGTGGGCAAGAGTTTGGGAACAGATAGAGCAAGACACTGACCTCAGCTACCAAAGGAATATCCCATACTATGTTGCATTCAATCCCATACTCATCTTACTCAATAAAAGCAGGGTGTAGAGTTTCCAAAATACACAGTGAGTCTGTAGAGGACCAGCCATTCTTCATTCTTCTGCTGGTAGGAGAGGGTAAGTGCTCACCTCTTCATACCTTGATTGTTTTTTGGTTATTTTTTCTGTCCTTCCTCTTTATTTTCAACTGTCTTTATCCTAACCCAAAGGTCTTTCTTATTTTTGCTCTTACAGTTTGCTTCTACTTTCCTCTGGGGGCAAGGACTGAGCCAGCAGCTGGTGGGTGTTAATTGTTAATTGAGGCCAACTCACCACAGAAGTGAAAACAGGCTGGAATAAAAAGGTCACATTCAAAAGAGATTCTGTTAGAAAGGACAAAAGTCTTGTGTGTTTCAGCTGAGATGAGCAAGAATTTTAATAAAATTACTAATTTGAAGGAAGCTGTTGGTGCAATGAAAAATATATCATACAGAACTGTAAGATGATAAAAAATAAATTATATGAAAAATAGATTAAAAAATAAAGAAAAAACACAGAGAGAGGAATAGCAGGTGTTGAACTGAAAGAAAAGAATGGGAGATGAATTGACATAGAATCTCATTTTATTACAATCTTTCACTATAAAGAGTTCTTCTTTCATGTTGATTCAAAATTCATGCAACTTCGCTAAATCTCACCGAACTAGAAAAAATTCACAGAAGTAATACAAAATCAGTTTAATCTCTTAAAAGTTAGACAATTTAACATATTAAGGATAAAAACATTTTTAGAACTCCTATACTATAGTGTAGATGTAGTCTGTGTATCACACATATAAAATATATGCATACTGCATGTACACATTATGTATTAGATGGTCTATATACACATTCTGCATACATATGTGCTCTGTAGATACAAAGATAAAATATATATAACATATACATCTCTGTATGTCTACATATTATATAAGTATTGTACATAGAAAGAAAAAGCATATAGATCAAAGTCAATTCTGCCTTTGTTTTTGGCTAGGTTTTTTTCATCATTGCTGTATCAAAGAAATGCACAGCAAATATTCATCTACAGCTTATATAATAGCAAAGGGACTATGTCTGTCTAGAGAAGGAGGTTAAACTTGTTAAAAGAGATAAAAGGAAAAGAAAAATAAAAAGGGGAAGGGGGAAAGAATAATAGAATGATAAATTCTATTTTCTATTTTCTAGTGTTTGTTTTAGGAAAAAAAGAAGGAAGGGTAAGGGGAAATGGACGGGAAGGGAATCACTACTTACTCTCATTGCTCTTTGTTTTTGTAACTCTTTCATTAGGAGTCAATAATGCTTTCAGCAATATCGTATCACCATGTCACCCATCATGAATTGGTGATAGTAATCAAATTAAAACAAGGACAACCACAAACAAGTAACTGGGGAGAAATAAACTGGAAGATTTACAAACCATTGATACTGGGTTTTGAACATTTCCCACTTTGTGGATCTTCTGTATATCACTATAAGTAGTAAATGTATCTACACAGAATGCACTGGGTCAGAGTGACTTCCAGGCTAAAACCCTTGCTGCAGTTGTTGCTTGAATGCTGGCTCTAGGGAGCTCCTCCACTGCCTTTTCACTGAGCTACACCAGATCTCATATGACAGAGGAAGAGCAGATATTCTCTGAGGCAACTTCAGTGATCTCTGCAAAGGCTCTTAGAACTGTCTGATTCCCCATCTTAGGAGAGCCTTGAAACCCAGACCACTCAAGCAGTATTAATGTCATCAATCTTTCTAAGAGCAAGATCGTGCTCCTGAAATTCCAGGCAATTTTTAGGCTCTTCTATTGTCAAAACAAGTAAATAAGTAATTCAATAGTTGTTTGCCATAATTACCAGAGTTATTAATAATATAATTTCTAATAATTATTAGGTCTATCTATTCCATTTTATTATATCTAATCACTGAATTATGTTTGACGCAGTAACTTTTCTGGTGGGGAGAACAGACTAGAAGAGTCAATAATATTATTTTTGTTGTTTTAGTACACCTTTCAAATAAACAACTTTGCTCTCCTTACATTTCTCTTTCTCATGATGAAAGAAATTCCTTAAAATTGATATCAAAGGAACTGAGCACAGGTTTATATTTTTCAATACTTGATCTTTGGTTCTAGATACAACTAGGTTTTCATCCAAGTTGGCAGCTGCAGCCCTGAGAGGCTGCAATTGATCTCTGAGGATATATTTCAAGACCATAAGCTTGAATATCCTCAGTTCAGATTTACTTAATATTGAAACATAGCTGTATTACACAGGGACCTTTATCCTCTGGAGGATTTATCTGAATGAGGCTTTTTTGGTACAATCTTGAATAAATGATGAGCTTTTCAAAGCATTTCATAGAGTCACGGAATGGGTAGGATTGGAAGGAACTGCAGTGGGTCATCTGGTCCAATCTCTCTGCTCAAGCAGGATCATGCTAGAGCACATGGCACAGGATTGTGTCCAGGCAATCCTTGAGTGCCTCCAGTGAAGCAGACTTCACAACCTCTCTGGACAATCTGTTTCAGTGAATGGTTCCCTGTGCAGTAAAGTTCTTCTATTTGTTCTTGACATACCTGGCCAGATTTAATTCCAGATAGACCAGAGACTTCACAACCTCTCTGGGCAAAAGTTTCAGTGAATGGTTCCCTGTACAGTAAAGAAGTTCTTCTATTTGTTCTTGACATACCTGGCCAGATTTAATTCCAGATAGACCATGGCCTTCCTTCTCTCATTTCTATTTACTCTAACAATTATTGTGTCCAATTTAAGATTTCTCATCAGATTTTTCTATAGAAAAAAGCAGCTCAACCACAGCCCACTAACCACTGAGAACAGTAAACTTCATATTTCTTTGACGTGTTGAAGACTTGACCTGACATAAAAATCTGCACTAAATAACATCTACACTGTATGTTATCAGTTACATTTGGATATTGAAGTCCCACATAATTTTTTCCTTAACGTATTTCCTCTCACTTTCACATATATTTAAATCATGAGGATAGTCTCTGTCTCTTTCCTTCACACATCCACATTAGACCAATCCTACACTGATATATCTAGGCTTTATTTCAATATTACTATTAATCAGTGTATGCTGGAAGGAAATATTCTATTTTCTAAAATTTTATAACTAAATCATATTTCTGTTATTAATTGGCTGGGGTAAGGATTATGACTATTTTTTAAAATAGATGATTGACAACCACTGATATTGCTCCTCTATATAAAAGTAGATAACTGAATTACTGTTTCTATCCAGAAATTCAATAATATCACAGAAAAAAAATTTGCCCAGTTTCTATAGTGGCAGAAATTGTGTCTAGCTTCAGAAGTCTTTTGGATCTGTTTTTCACAGCTGTCTTGCACAAGCTGAAAATGAACATAATATTGAAATCAACAGTAAGGTCTAATTACATTAACTAAAACATGAATGTTATTTGATTTTTAATACAGATCTGACAGAAATTCTATTGCTGCTCCCAGTTGTCTTGCTTTACTTTCATCATATTAGAAAAATATGGGCATATTGATGTTTTTCTTCACTGTCTCATTGTGGGCTTTCTAAAAAGCCATTAGGTAATTAACCTTTTCAAAACATTGAGTTTTAACCTATCTCTGTTCACACTGACTTTTGTGAATTAGGCCGTCAAAGTAGTTTTAAAAATCCCACCAAAATGGAATTTGCCTCTGAGTAATAATTTCTGGGGGTAAAAATAAAATGTTGTAATTATTTCAAAATTCCCAGGTTTTGTCCAAGAACAACTGTAAAACTACTAATTAAAGTTACATGTGTTCTTTGCGTAGTTTTAGTACTCACTTTACTTTTTCACTTAACAGAAACATAAATAAAACTCTCTAATGTTTTTTATTATATCTTGGATCTCTTTGAAAACTAAAATTGCTATTGCTATGAAGGTTTTTTTTATCCACAGTGTGCTTTTTTCAGTTTTCACTTTAACACTTACTCTTTGAAAAGCTTTATTCCATGTGTAAAGTCTTCTATAAATTTATTTATCATCTTTATCAATGTCAGCACATTGTTGGATTAATTTTAATATGCTGTCAGTTTAAAACTATTATAATTTTTATTTCATTGTAATGGATCATAGACAAAATTTTCTTTAAAATCCCTCTAAATCATCTTTGGAGACATATTTTTAGCCTAAAACAGAAATAAACTGCACTACTAGACAAAGTAGTTTCCTTCTGGTTTTCTCAATCAAGAACCAAATGGCCTGTTTAAATACATTGTCTTGTATGTCTTGCAAAAGAAGCTCAAAAGTTTCCACCAGTATGTAAAACCTTCCCAGTAACAGCAGCATCAGTAAAGCAAAACACAGAGAGACCTACAGCCCTGCTTACCATTTTTCAAAGCTTTTAATGGGTGTCTGCATTTTAAAGTGGAAACTTGGTCCTGGTTCAAACTTTCCCATTTTTGATTCTGCATAATTAGAATTATTCTTTTGTTCTAACTCACAATTTCTCCTTTTAAACTTTGCAAATCCTGTCGAACAAAAATACTTGTTTTAGTATATGACTGACACTAAATCCTAGTAACAATTCTCACAGCCGTCATTATGTATTTTTCTTTTATGAAGGAAAAAAAAAATTGTAGGAATAGCTACTGATTCTATTCTCAGATGGCTTTTCAGAACTGTGTCCCATTCCATTCCCCTTCTATTCTCTCACTTTATATAAAAATTTCTGGAGATGAGAGACCCTTGGAGATAAAAGTTATAAATCCTTTTCTTTCAGAAAGCAAGAAGGAAGACCCTGGATGCTTATAAGCAATGAAAAGCTATGGAAAGGACATGGAGCATGTCCTCTCGGAATAGCGTTTCAACTATGGAAAGAAAAAGGAAGTTGTCAGGAGCAATCAACATGAGTTTACCAAGACAAAATCATGCCTGACCAAGCTGAATGCCAGTGAAGATGAACAGGGCGCCTCTGTGAATGAACCATGAGCTGTAAGTACAAACTATACCTTCAGTATACCAAAGCTTATAAAACAGACTGCAGTCTCAGGAAGCTAAGGCAGTAGTGCCTGAAAGAGCAAAATCTGAAGTCAGATGAATTGACCAAATCAAAAGCCAGAAAATTCCAGCAAATCTCCAGGCCTGAGGTTTGTTTTGCTAAAAATAGATTTTAAAAAAATTTACAAATTGTTCATTCATTTTGTATGTTTTAGTAAAGTAATACAACTAAACCAACAGATAACTCCTTCAGACAGCATGTGTTATGACTCTACTGTGAGGCTCATATTTATAATGCCAGAGGTTCTCTAGGGTAGAAAAGTTGTAAATAACATCAGCAACCAGACCTGCTATACTCGTATTTCAGAATCAGAAAAAAAATTCTTAGGATGCACAGAATTTGAATACTTTGGTTTAGTTTTACAAAAACGACTCCATAAATCCATTAGGGTGCTAAAGTTGATGACAATTTGACAGTTGAGAGTTTTGCAGGTAGTCCTTGAATGGAAAATTGTGGAAGAAAGGTAACACTTGTAAAGGCCTTGTGTGTTTTGGTTGTGTGTGCTAGAATTTCCCCAGGCCTTTCCAACCTCTGGAAAATGACAATCAGGCAAAATGATTCAACAGCCATACCTAATTCATAACAGCATCTGGGATAAAAATTCCTTTAAATGAGTTAATTCCTTTGAAAATCCAAATTCTTTGATATAACCAGAGGTTCTTTCTAAAATTTCTCAGTACAGTAAGGTGCAGAAAGTCCTCAAAAGAGGGCTTTTGATGCTGTTGTTGCTTTGTTTCTTTTGTTCATGCTGTACTCATGCCTAAACCAGGGCATTACATTTAGATGGTAAATGGAAGGATAAAATTTATGTCTAACATTTGCATAATCTA
The DNA here is from genome assembly GCF_014805655.1 of Passer montanus. NCBI lineage: Eukaryota > Metazoa > Chordata > Aves > Passeriformes > Passeridae > Passer > Passer montanus. The sequence continues at coordinate 10,800,547 of NW_024367708.1, forward strand.
GTTTCTTATTTCATTTCCTCATGGTGTTGGGGAAGAATTCTATTCTAGAGAAAGAATTCTTTTGTAAATGATGACAGAAGCTGATGAACCTGCTTTAATTCTAACAAATCTCAATGTAAATAATTTTTTCAGAATTTGCTGCAGACCAGATTATATTTAAAACTAATTTGAGTTTGCATGGGAATTTTTGCAGGGTTTTGTTTTGATTTTTTATGTACTCCATCTGAAATTCATGAGATTGATTTAAGGTAAAAGTAGAGAGAATTCTGACAGTCAACATTTGCAGCTTTTCATGACTGAAGGCACAATAAAGCAAGAAACTGCCAAGTTATCTTTCCTATAAACTATTTGACAAACAAGCTATTTTTCTGATAACAGATTGTTTGTGAACCAGTAAAGATGTATACAAATTTATTATTTAGCTGTGAATGGTTCCCATGAAAAACTGAAATAAAATGCAGTCCATGAGTGTTCTTAAACTTCTGGTTTTATTCCTTATTGCTGTTCTTCATTTCATTGTAGGAGAGCTCATCTAGGTGAAACATAATCTTTTTTTGTGATTGCCTAACAAGTCCTTAAATGGGAAAATAAGCCAACGGATGATGAGTATCAAATGAGAAAATAAGACACCTTATCCATGTCCACATGAAAAATGAATACTTTTAATGAAAATATTAATTCCTTAAATATTTGTGAGACTAGGATATTTAGATAAGACTATCCAGGAAATGAACAATAAAATGTACAAAAATGTCTAAGCAGAAATTGAATGAATCCATCTAAAGATGACTCCTCTATTATTTACATAGCTATAATGCTTAATGCTTAGAATACATCAAGTTAATAGGGGTGAGGTTTTTTTGCATTTGATTTTGAACAGTAGATAGGAGAGGACAGTCTCTTTTATGAACCAGTATACAGTGAAAATACTCATTCCACAATGCCAAAAAGGCAGTTGCTTCATAAGTATCTGCTAGGGTTTTTTTTGACAAAAACCTGCTTTGTTTGATAGCTGTGAAGGAACTACTAAAACCAAGCTGTTATGTTTTTATAAAGTTGCCTGCTGCAGTTTTTATGAGCCCAAACTCCTCTTTATGACTATAATAAAAGGCGACTAGCATTTGTGTGTGTGCTTGATTTGTTCAATGCAGGCAGTGTAATGAGGTCTACAGGAGTTCTCTTTGTACAGTTGAGTGGCTGTGTTCTTTTTACTCATTTTTTCTCATTATAACTTCTAATAAACAAAAAAAAACCATAGAAATATTGAGTATGGGAATTTTACTATTATATTACTTTTAAGCAATCTAAAAGCAATAACTTCCAAATTACTGAGTACTGGAACAGTTTGTCCAGAGATGGAGAGTCTCCCTTCACTGGAGAAATTAATGAATCATCTGGACACAATCCTGTGCAATGTTCTTCAGGATGACCCTGCTGGAGCAGGGAGGGTGGACCAGATGATCCCCTGCGGTGCCTTCTAACCTGACCCATTCTGTGACTCTGTGTTATGTGTGCAGGTGTGTACGCTTCCGCATGCCCACACACACGTACACTCACATTTACAGGTGTACAGAAGCTGACTTCTTATGGATGAGAACCAGATAAAAACTGGGATTAGGGATAGACTTATCAAATCATGCCAGGTCCTGTAAATCAACACAATGAGCTGAAGCTAAGCTTTATGTGTCTCTCTTTCTTCCAAATTGTGATGGTGTGGTAAATGCATCAGCAGAGCAGCATAAGAGGAGGCAACATGTAAAAGAACTGGGGTGAAAAAAATCAGTTATTTAGAATTAATTTTGGGCACAGTGAATGAGTACAATATTAATGAATTTCATTAAGTTATGATTTAATTTCCTCTGGGCAAGCAGGGGATGAAACCAGTGGGTAGACCAAATAATGGTCTCAGATTATGAGAATTTCAGCTTTATTTGAACTGGGAACTAATAGCTCTGGATTTCAGTGAGGAAAGATGGCAAATTTTTTCCTGTTTGTACCAAACAAAAGCAAAATATCCACACAAAATCAAATGTGTAATTTCTAAATGAAACTAATAAATATGTAAATAAAACCTTATCAGTTGGAACAACAGGAGGATACTGTTCATGTCCTTTTAAAAACTTTGCCAAATATTTATTGCTTCTCTGAGACAATAGTTCTGATTTCAGCATTAGGGACATTAGGATGTTAACCTTTCAACCCTGACTACATTGTGCTTGTGAGGAACAATGGGACACATAATTGCCCTCTACGAGAAATCATGAGTCCTGCTTAAAAGAAGACATTTGGCCTTCCCTATGACGTCTCATAATCCACGCTGTAATCCAATATGCAGACACTACAATTGCTCTGTATTTTATTCCTTACTATTGATATAATATTAATATAGAAACAAAATTTAATAACATCGTTACAACTAATTTGTTATTTTCCCATTACCTTAAGTGGTTCCATATTTTACTTTTGATCCTACTCCTCATTCATGAGTCAATGTTTGTTTTGGACTCTTAATTTTTGTTAACTAGTAGTAGTTAGGATTTAAATACAGAGATAATGACACAAATAGAGAAAGTTTAATGGTGAGAAACATGCATATTTAAAAATATGTGTAGGAAATGGAATTGATAGAAGAGAGACATAAAAATAAAATATACTAAATCAAATGAAAAAGAAATTATAAACAGAAAGCATGCACATCAGTTAAGGGATTTTAATGAGTAAACTAGATGAACATAGCCAACTTTCAGTAAAAAAAAAGTAAGTCAGAAGCTGAATCTAAATACCTTTTAAAACGACATAAAATCATTTTATAAATGCCTTACTTTCAACCCTACAATATGTACCCTAAAGCACTTGCATTTTATATTGGATATACTAAACTCTGTTTTCAAGAATTACTAGAAAGATTCTTCAGCACTACTTCCACTGAATTCTACAAAATTCAAACAAAATTTGTTAGAAATAGGTATTTTATGTATTCTATAGTATCAGGGGAGATTATGCATTATTATAATACGCTTAATTAAATGCATTTTAAAAATTAAAGAAGCTATCCTGAAATACTTGGCCAGAGGCTAAGCCCCCAGCCAGTTGTTTGCTTGCTTTCCTAGCTCCCCTAGGGGAGCATGAGCTGAAAATTCACAAATAAAAATAAAGACAGTTTAATAAGTGAAGCAAAGTTCCACCCACAAGCAAATCAAAGAGAGAATTAATTTGCTACTTCTTATCAGCCAGCAGATGTCCAGCCAGCACTTGGAAGGCAGGGCTTCAGCTTGCGTAACAGGCACAAATCCCATAACCATGAGCACAATCACTTCCTCCTGAGCTTTTACAGCTGAGCACGATGTCACATGGTGTGGCACATCCCTCTGGTCAGTAGCAGTCAGCTGTCCTGGCGGGTTTCTCCTAGCACCTTGTGCAGCCCTGGCCTACTCACTGCAGGGCAGGATGAGAAGCAGAAGGTCCTAGATGCTGTGTAAGGACAGCAATAACTAAAACATTGGTGTATCATCAGCTTTATTTTTGTGACAAATGCAAAGGACAACAGCATAAAGGGCGTATGAAGCAAGTTGATTAGAAAAGTTACACCCAGTGTAACTTAAGGAGAAAATGCCAATGATACACTACCATGTGGCACGTTTGCGAAATATTCACACCTATCTGCTACACAAGTATTATCAAAACGTGTTGATTTATGGTTCTAAAGGGTGGATAAGCTGGGAACTACAAGGTGAGGATTTTCATTATACAGGCATGCCTTAGGAAAATAAACAATATTTACTGCTTTTTAATTTTTTTGCTTGTTATCGATACAAGAAAGAGCAATGAATCTTTCCATAACATGCAACTGGACAAAAATCAAAAGGGTCAATGAAAGAGGCAGTGACAAAAGACAGTGATAATAACAAATATAAAAGCAGACTGAATCTTAACATCAGTGGCGTTGTCTGCAGACATGCATGATTCAGAGCCTTAAATTCTAATTACTTCAAAGACTTCTGACCAGCCTGAGTTTGTAGGACACATTTCTTTTCAATTCTACTCAGTACTTCTTGTAGGTCTTCATTCTGCTTTGATGCTTATAAAAATACCCTTCCTCACAACTGTTCAGAGAGAAGCATTGGTTGTAGGGTCAGGGACATTATTTCGCTAAAATTATCAAAAAAATTATTTCAGATCAGGAATTTTTGAATTCTCTATACAGGAACTTGTCCTGGAAACCACCCTAACATTAGGAATTTAAATTAAGACCTTGAGTTTGGAGCAGAGAGATTTTAACATTGGAGCAATAGAAACTTCATGAAGTTCAAGGATCAGAAATGCAAAGGTACATAACTTCAGGGGGATCTGGGAAGTATCTCGCTGAAAAGCAGTTTTGATGGAAAGAAAAAAGGGAACACTAGGCTGAATATGAGCCCAAAATTTTGCTGTAATATTAAATGAAAAAAAAAAAATCTTGCCCCTCCTTGATACTGTAGGAGAAGTATGATGGGGCAAATGAAGAACATTATTATTCCTATTTACTCAGTGCTGGTGAGGTTGCACCTGGAACACTGTGTCCAGTTTAGGGTCACCCTGATAAAAAAGAATGTGGAGAAGCTGGAGAAGGCTACCAGAATGGTCTGGAGCCTAGAGGACCTAAATAAAAACAGATCAAGAGAACTAGTATTCTTCAATCTTGCATAGGGGAACCTAAAGCATGATATAATGATGCTCTATAACTTCATGAAGGGCAGTTACCATGACAGAGATTTGATTTGAATTATATTCAAATGCAAATTGCTGATATACTTAATATGCTAAGTGACACAGTAACATTATTTTAATGTATGATAACTGTACACAGTAATTCAGTATTTCAGTATTTCAATCTGCCTAAATTACAGTTGACAACAGTTTCATTACTTATAAAAATCTTGAGAAGAATTGTTAAGAACAATTATTTTTTTCAGGAAGAAAATCCATGTTTTGCTCCTACTTATAGATATTTATCAAACCCTGAAGAAGTATTAGGTGATAAAAAGTTGTGAATGATAGATTCAGGTATTTATGGCTTTGCTAACCATTTAGTATAAATTCTTTAATTTAATATATAATTTTTAATTTAATTTGGATTTAATTACGTATTGAGGCTTTCCCCTTAGGAAGTTGCTCCTTCATCAAACAATTGTCTTGGACAGGTAATTATTCTTCATATTCATTTAAATATTATATTTTACAAAAGTCAAGATATAATTTTGCATTATAATCTCTATTTCCATCACGGACAGTACACTGTTGCACGAAGCATTCTTTTCCCAGATATTTCTTCAAATATGAGAAACATTAAAAAGATCTGAATTCTACATTTGGAATAAATTGGGACATCAGAGACAATCTATTATTTAAATTGCTTTCTTTTTAGTGTAATCTCACCTGTCATTAGGTGGTTTAGTTTGGTTATGTTTAGGATCTTAGTCTAGGTTATATTTCAACATTGAAAGATATTTACCTTGGGAATCATGAATCCCTTTTTCTTTCTCTCCCTCTACAACTACATAGAGAACTCAGGTTAACTCAGCTTTGGGACTGTACTGACTAAAGTATTTCATTCACTACAGACAAGATAAACACCAGCTGGAGTTAATAAAAATGTTCAGTAAAAGAAAACTACATTTTGCACAAGTTAGCAATATTTATCAATCTGATTCTGTTCCAAATTATAATGTAAATTAAAACATGAAATATAAATTACCTCTCCCTACAGTTGGACAACTTTCCAAAATTCTGAATTAACTCAAGGCAAAAAAACTACAAGGAAGGAAGGAAGGAAGGAAGGAAGGAAGGAAGGAAGGAAGGAAGGAAGGAAGGAAGGAAGGAAGGAAGGAAGGAAGGAAGGAAGGAAGGAAGGAAGGAAGGACGGAACTGAAGAGAAGGAAGGAGGCCAGCAGGAAGGCATGAAGGAGGGCACAGAGGCTGGTGTGTTTGTGTACTTCATGGTAAGAGAGCTATAGTAAAAATTATTAACTAAAAAATAATTCTGTAACAGGCATTTCTAAGGTGTTAATGTATCAAAGTTGCAGGGCGCCCCTGTCACAGGAATGATTGGCATCTGATTCAAGGCTTTGCAATGCTGAACACTCGCTTTATTAAACTATGCTATATTACATTACAACCATATTAAAGAGAGATGCTATACTATATTATATCATATTTACTACTAACTCAAAAACTCGTGACTGTCTGAAGACTGACAGCTTGGATCTGATAGGCTAATTAACATAAACTATCTCCATCAGAACCCAATTACCAAATTCCTTCAGATAAACAATCTTCCCAACACATTCCACACATGCAAAATACCAGGAGCAGCAAGCAGAGATAAAAATTGTTTTCCCTCTGTACTTCTCCAGGAAAAAACCTGAGAGAGAGAATTATGTCGCTCTGTTCAGAGAATGTGAATGTCACATTAATGTGTTGGGGTTTCTTTGTTTGAATTTCCTTGGCTTTTATTTCTCAATATCCTTCTTTGTTATTAATTCCAGTAGCTGACATTAATTTATCCAAGTGGATTCTATTTTGCTTGTGATGGCAATTAGTGAGTGATCTCTTATCTTGACCCATGGGCTTTTTAATTTTTCTCCCCCTCTCATATTGATAAGTGGAAGTGATATAGTGCCTTGGTGGGCACATGACATCCAATCAAAGTCAACCTTTCTATTTAATTTTCTTTGCCTGCTACTATCCTGCAAAGCTTATCATAACTGTCTAGATGACTAATCTCTTCACATCTTATTTAAATAAATTGATGACCTAGAGATAACTACAACAGTACAGTAATGTATAACTTCCTTCGTTCTATGATGGGGAATTAATTTCCTCTTAATCAGAAGTACAATTGAAAAACTTTCTGTTATAGAGGCAGATGTAGAAAAATGCAGAAAATTTTGACCACAGGAATCACAAAAGGAAGTGTTGTATTGGAAACAAATGACAGCATGTTTCAAACGACATAAAACTTAGCAAGCTATTTATGGTGCATAACATGAGGCACTCAGACCAGGAATTAATCTAAGTATTTGAATTTTAGGCACTTTTTTAATCACTTTGTAAAATCTAGAGAGATGGAAGGGAAAAGGTCATGCCAAAGGTGATGGAAAGCAGAATAATTCCCAACCACATTAATTTCTGCAGTTCATAAACTTTAATATCTGACATGACTAAAATAATTTCTTATTTAAATTCATCAATCTGCCTATACCAAGTTAAAAGCAACATTTTTCCTCATGTCAATAACTGTAATGCCCAATTCATTGTGTTGTTCTAACACTTTCATGATTCACACTCTTCAACAGCAAAAATTAATTCAGTATGTATCTGATACCATCAAAATCCTGTCAAAAATTATATCTACTTCACATTTATGTGTATGTGTGTGAGAGTGAGTGTGTGCAACTGATGAAAAAATCCCTAGCGTGGAAGAAGGCACAGAGGAGATGACCAAAAGCACTTGAGATGCTCAGGGTAGAATATGGGGAGAGCCAGCTGCTGTAAAGAAAGAACAAAGGGACCAGAGAGTGGCCAGAAGTCTTTAAATAAATGCATTAGCTGTCTCTTTATCATCTGGATGGAGCAGCTGTTTGTGTAAACACTCTTTGCTAAGTGAATCAAGAGAAGCTGTAAATGTTTTCCTGATTGAGACAGACCAATATGGGAGAGATGTATACATGTCTCAACCAAACTTAAAGTATAAAAAAATTGAGTGACTAGCAAGATATATTTTGAAAACAGCAACAGGCTTGAATCTCTGTGTTCCTTCCCAGTGACTGGGGCTGCCCACTGGTGTGATAGAGAGCATGTAGAGATTGGTCATGGGAATCATGTTTAGATTGTGATCTAACTGCATAGAGCAATTGCCATGAGGTGTTTATGTTGTGATTTCACAACATAAACTCCGCTAAGTCAAGTGAAGCATCAAGTATTTTCAAATAAGTAAATTTGGTTCTATTCCCATTGTGAAATATCTAAAAGAACAAGGTCAGATAATATTGGACTCTGACAAGGTATTCACATTCCCTTTAGGAAAAGCAAAATTCATGTGACATTAATTTCATTAAACCCAATATTTAGAGAAATATGTTTTTTGCAAGGGTTGTTTCTTTAATATTAGAATTATTTGTTGCTATTTTAATATTCTCTTTTCACTACAACCCTTAAGCATATTTTCATATAAAAGACATTAATGCCCTACTCCTAATATAAAACCATGTAATTTTCACCCTAAAATTCTTATATTAATTTCATACCTGAGAAGTATGCATATATGATTTGCTGGGAAAAAAAAAATATTATTATTATTATTTGTATTTAAGCAATGATACAGTTACAGTTTTTCCTTTCCTATTATGTTCTTAACATTTTATTATACTTTTTGCAAGCTAAGGAGAAAGCCACCTCAACTTTACCTTTTATAGCATTCCAATAAACAGTATCATGGTCCTGGAGTTAGATTATATCTTTAAAAGAAATCAAGCATAAATAGAGCTTACCTTTTTATCTCCCCAAAAACTTATCTATATGCCAAATATTTAACTCTGGGGATAAACATCTATTTACTTTGGATTAGTGGAAAACCTTGTATGTAATATTTTAAAGCTTTATTTTAGCAAATTTTTTAAAACATGTAGTTTTGTGACAAATAATAATTTTCTGTTAAAGGCTTGCTCTGGAACTAAATGTTCATGAGTATAATTTTATGGCTTAGATGTGTTGAGATTTATATTTATATGTAACATCTTACATATGTTCATATAAACCTACTTTTTTCATTTTTCTGATGCAGAAGATGATGCATATTTTACTATTTTATGTCAGTTGAAATGAGCTATTTTTGAAAGGATCAATTTCCTCTTACTGCTGCATATTCTCTCACAGAATCTTTTGATTATTTGAGGGTTTCATTCTGCCCTCCATCCCTGTCTTCTAGCTCAGGGGGCTGGATACCCTAGGAACAATTAATCTTATTGTTAAAAATGGAAGCAAATAAGGTATTTATTACCTTATCTGTTGTCACTGTCTTTCATCCCACATGCAATGAAGGATGGCGATTCTCCTTAGTGCTCCTTTCGTTGCTCATGTATTTATAAAAAAATTTTTTAGTGCTTTTTGCTACAGTAAAGCATCGACATAACCCTTAGAACAGATTACTAGAAAGAGAATTTCAAAGCTGTTATCTATGCTAATAACTCACAGTTTGGATGCTGTACAGTCTAAAATGAAAGCTATTAATCTAGTGATTTCTGTGTACAAATCATGATATATGATTACTGAAGTCTATCAATGCCGCAATAAACCAATTAACTGGACCAGCCTGTCAGGGAATGTCATGGAAATAAAGTAGTAATATAAATAGAAAATTGGTAACAAGGACAAAGAGGAAGCACCTCCTTCTCCTGCCTCAGCATGAATGTCCTTCTAGAGTAATCCTGAAGAGTATAAAAGCATGAACTTGTGAAGAATCAATAAACAGAATAGATCAAATCAAACAAGTTATGAAACAAACTGATTGCAAGCCCTGGGGAGAAAGAAACAAAGCAACAGAAAAGCTTTACCCAGGAGAAGCTGACATGGGTGTGCCCATTTGTTCTGTTAGAAGAAAAACCCAGGAGAGTTAAAAGTTCAGGGACTAGCCCAGTGATAAGATCAATATCAATTACAGAGGACATGGCTTAGCTAAGAGACTCACATCCCATTCGATGTCACCAATGCAGCACAGAAAGGATCTGTTAAATATAAATCAATAACTGAATTTTAATGTCTTGCTTTTTAGTGGCTTTTTACAACTGAAAATGCCCATGGGCACAGGACCCATTTTCAGGCCATCCAGCAGTTCTGCAGCTCCACCCAGCTGTCTGTCTGTCTCTCCAGCTCCACCCCAGCTCTGCCTTGCCCAGCCACGGAAGGATCTGACTGGATTGGGGTCACATCCACTTGTTGACATCCCAGCATGGCCCTATCCCATCCCCACTGCCCCACTGTTCTGTCTGACCCTGTTTCCAGCTATTAATTCTGAACCTGAGCCCCTATCCTGGAGTAGCCTTGGCTTGGCCACATTCCCACTTCAATGGATCACCAGAAAGATTAAGAAACTTATGTTCTTCTCGGAGTATAAACACTAAAAACTAAACAAAAAAACAAAAAGCAACAACACAAAACACCATAATAAACACAAACATACCCCACAAAAATAAATATTTAGAAATTATTAAAATATGAGAAATAATTTACACCACCACTTCTCCTCCCCACATATCTACCACTTTATAATATTGCACTGAAGTAACAGTATACAGTATTTTGATTCAGAAAGTGGGAGACAGCAAAGCTAGCAGAACTTCAAATGACCAATTTCAAAGGGGTATTTTAGAAACTTTTTACTATACTGATGTGTAGATTAAACTTCAGACTTTGCAATGTATCTTACAGGAAAACATTTTTTTTGCATTATTAATACTTTAACAACAATAGTGAAATCTTGTGGTTATTTTCCTCTTTAATAGATTATTAAAACACACAAGAGAGAATAGTAATATATTATATTATATCAGTAAATGCTTGCATAATTCAAATGAAGTATTCAATAATTGCAGCATAAATTTTTACTAAAAGAATGTTATGGTTGCAAAATCAAAATGTAGAAGAGCCCAGATTTAATCTTGCCAATATTACTTCAGCTCCTTTGTACCAGTGCTGTTAGGATACAGCCTTTAGTCATATTATTTTTACTATAACATCATTATCTTTATACCAGATGTTCAATAAGTTAAAAGTGTCTATTCAGGTTTCTAGAAAACATCGACTGTTTTAAATCAGTTATTGTCAGTAAAATAGTTGTAGATCTCAGAAGATGAATAAAAGGAGCAGGAGCAGAACTATTTGTTCTTGAGGCTGTGGAAGCTACTGTTGAAATAGAGGATTGAAATCTGCTGTCTCCTCTGCCACTAACATCTTAGAGAGAAATATGGAGCAATTCAGTCTTTTGTGTGTGTGTTGGTTCTCACGTTTGTTTGGTTTTTTCATCTTCTTTCTTATGCCAAAGAATTATATATAAGAACTAACTACTACTACTACTACTACTACTACTACTACTACTACTACTACATAAACTTGATATGGCTTCCAAAATCTTATTAATTACGTAATATTGTATTATCATAGCATTAATTTGACAGAACCAAGCAGCTCCAGAGATTTGTTTTGATTAACTTAAAAGCCACTAATAATACTGATAGCCTTCAAGAAGCACCTCATTACTAACACCAGCATTTTTTACTTTGGCCCCGAGATAGTATTTCTTTTCATTTTTCTTCAAAATTTTGAGTCTCCAAAACATAAAAAAAACCCAAGAAACAAATTATAACTTGACTTCCTTGTTCTGCAAAATGAGTTACCTGTTAAGAAAGTAGGATTCACCTTATACAGTGTAAATGACCTAGTGTCATTGCAAGATTAGTATTGAATACCAGTATATGAAAAATAGAAATAGAAATTTTATTTTGAAACTGTCAATCTGTAGGGAATATAAACTTTTGATTTTTTTTTTCTCAAAAGGGGTGAATGGATTCTGTTTACACTTAGACTGTCACCTAAGACAGTGGTTTGACTCTGTCTTGTTCTGTCCACAAATATTTATTTGCGCTTGCAAGAGTTTAAGCTGGCTTTAGGGTTTAAACAATTTTTTAAAAGTGCATTTTAAAAACCCTAAATCAAACAAATAGCCCTCTCTTTTTCTTTTATATCTTTGTGTCAAATATTTTGCTGTCATTTACCTACAAATCTCCTTTAATTATGATTTACAACTTGATTAAGCTACGAGTTTTATTCTCAGCTTTTTCAGTCATGACCTCAAAGATGAGAAAGGTTTCCCTCAGGTAAAAACAGACCCCCAGAAATAAACATCCAGACTTAGGGCATGGCATTTCTAATATAAAGAAAAATAGATCTAACTTCCCTAACTTCCTAGAGCCAAGACCAAAATATGTTTCACAGAAATATGTTATTCATACTTCTTGGAAAATGACATTTTCACTGTTGCAAGACTAATGAATTAGTGATTTTGTGCTTCCAGATGGAGGAATTCCAAGACTGATCATGAAAAGCTACAGCCAAGAGGAAAGGTGGAAAGGAGGGGAGGAAGGCTGGCTGCATTTACTTGAGATGTGAAAAAATCATGTTTTCTCACAGTCTTTGCAAAAAAAAACCTCACCAGCAAGGAAGCAGAGAATATTCTTTTCTCTTTGGGGGGTGAAGCATACTACAGAAAACATGAGGACAGCTGCTCTTACATATTAAAGAAAAAGTGCTTTACATTCTATGGGTTTTTTTTATTATTTTCAAAACAAATTTAAACTAATTAAGAACAACATTAATATCAGAACTCCACAGAGTTCTTTTTATTTGAAAAAAAATAGCAATTCCTCACTTAACGATGCCTGACTTATTCCTACCAAATAGAAAATTAGTTAGTTCCATTGGACAAATTATATTTGTAATTATGATTTTTTAACATGTGATAATATTCTGTTCCATCTTCTGTGAAAACAAGCTGTGTACTGGCAGAAAGTACAACAGGAAGATAATGTGGTAATATTAGGCAAATTATTCACTTTCTGAATATTTTCATAATCTGGTAATATTTTACTTGGTGCTTGGCCCCAGGCAGCTACAGCACTCTTGGTACAGCAATATTTTTAACTAACAGCAATAATATCTTCAAAGAAGAAAAAGTAGAGCCTCAGCTTTCTTTTGCATGAAAAATTCTTTATATTTATATCTGTATTATACATAACATAGGACAGCTGTAGTGAAGCTAAATATAACTGAGTTTCCCCAGATTTCTTCCAAACTTCTTCAAAAAAGAGAACGCTTTTGATTTGCCAGGTCTTTGAATATTTACATTCTGTCATATGTCTCATAATGATTCTTTTCTAGAAAGCTGCATTTGACAGTACTCAGAAGCTCATACAGTTTTAAGAACATATCTCCTTTTCTGCCATAAAACATCATTACAACAATTTTGTGGAGTAATACTTATAGACTTGAGATAAGAGGTACAACTTTCTAGATACATTCAGGAACTGAGAATAAAAGGGTGAGATTATCTCTTCTCAGTGGTCTCGTCATGCACATGCAAGAAGCAGGAAGGGGAAAGCAGAGTGATTTAACTATAGTTAAGAGCACTGAGCACTGAGAACCAAGGAAAAGTAGTTTGGCATAGACATGAAAACCTGGAAAGGTTTCAGAACAGTAAAAAACACCTCACTGTTGGGATTGAAAGAGGGATCTTGTTGACTGAGTAACAACAAAGAAAAGTTTATGAAAAGCACACAAAATTATGCATATATGGGAAAACTAATCTTTTGCACATAGAGTTATGGGATTTAAACTGATAATTTTCATTCTGAAAAAGTTTGTGTTAGCTATGACATATAGTTCTAAGGAAACATCAGCTCAGTGTTCAGTAGATGTTTAAAACAGAAAAATTATTAGCTATTTTTATGAAAGGAAGTATGAAGGCCACCTTGTGAGGTATGATTAAGTGAGCTGTAAGTGAAATTTAGAAAGGACAAATAAAACTGAAGTTCAGCAAGTAGTGTTATTTGAGATGATGAGAAAGAATTAGTGAATACTATTCTTACACAAATAAGGACACCACAGGATCTGCCGGTTTTCCTGTCAAAGTTAGGTTAGATTTGGCTTCTGTGGGATGAGAAAGTGAAGAGTTACAGTCCAGAGAGTTCAGGTAGTATGTTTGGTGTAATATCACCGGTGGTTATGCAGGTTTCAGCAGACCAGTAAAGCTGACACAGTCCTGCAGTGCTGGTCCTGTCCCTTTCATGAGTAATCACCAGGAAAAAATGGAAGCAGACCTTCTAGAGGCTTTGAAATATTTTCTTTAATACAATACTGTCTTGCAACAGAACAACAGAAAAATAAAAACATAATTAAAAGCAACAAACCAAGAAAAACCAAACAATACAAAACCAAAATGTCAACTGTCCTGTCTAAAAGTCATTTTGCCTTTTATATCTGGTGACTATTTCTAAATAAAATTCAGAGGAATTGACAAGTTAAATCAGATTTAAAACACATAGAATTATTTTATTCAGTAAGGTTATAATGCTTAAACTTTGCTAGTACCAATCCCAAATGAATTATAATTTGCACTTGAAAAAAGAGGTTTATGAAATATATTGCAAATTCAAGACGACCCTGATTTTTCTCCTTCTTTAGTATATTTCTTCACACTCAACTTTAAAATACTTAATTCAATATCAATTAAACTATTAACTAATTGAATTGGAAATTAAATCCCTCTGGAAGACTGTCAGGAGACTGATTTTGAAACACTATATAAAAAAAAACCCCAACCAACCAAACAAAAATTAGAGAAGAAAAATGTTGTTTAATATCTGAAAGAACTAACCAATTCACCTACATTTTCTTTTTGTGGAAAGATACTGATTAGTCAAGGGTGTGGTCATGAACTTGAGAATGAAAAGGAGATCTTAAATTTCAGTCTGAATATGCAACCAAACTGTGATTGCTTAGCTACCCCTATCTCTGTTTATAGGTCTGAGGTAATCATAATACATAATGTATAGGTAAACTATACATCACTCTTTAAAATAACTGTGGAAGCTGCATGTGGTAAGCAGGTAAGCAGAGCTTATATGAATACTGATCACAAAATCATAGGATAGTCTCAGCTGGAAGGGACCTCTTTAGATCCCTAGGCCAACCTCCTGCTCTGAGGTGATACAGACATTGAGATGGCTCTAGGCCCTAAACATTTGAGTTTTGAATATCTACAAGGGTGGATACTCCACAGCTTCTCTAGGAAACCCTCAGAAACATTTGACTACCCACCTGCAGAATTGTCTCCTCCTACAGTCAAATTGTCCTGTGATCCAACTTGGGTCATTTGCCTATTGTGCTTCAACTCTGCTTATCTGAAAGAGTCTGGCTATTTTTTTCTCCATTCCTCTCTCAAACTAAATAGTTTTAGACAGCAAAAAGTAAGGTCTTCCTGGAGTCTTGTTTTCTGTAGGCTGAATGAACTCAGTCCTCTCATACTCTCCTCACATCCCATGTGCTTCAGTCCTCTCACCAATGGCTCTTCACTAGATTCACTCTAATATGCCCACACAGCACTTTCTAGATGAGTTTTCATCTGATGATATTATTTTAGATGTGGCATAAACTAACTATTGTGGGAATAAACAAAGAGATACATTTTTAGTGTTATAAAAGGTCATCCCTAATCATCTGATGATCATTTTCCACATAGCCACTATAAGGGAAAATAGTAGATATTTTTCATTGTCATTACTAATTTCATGAGTACAACTCTTAGAAAAGTAGCAAGAAGCTAAGAGTCCAGTTAGCTTAGATTTCTTCCCCCTGGATGTCCGACTTCATCCTTTGAAAGTAATGACATAAAAGTACAATGTGACTTATTTCACTATTAACTTACTGCTTCAGCAACACAAATTGCCAAGTCTCAGGATTTAAACCAACATACAATCATGCTAAGTGGCTAAGAAGAATTTAGGTAATTTTAACTGCTAGAAAGAGGAACAACTTTGTGCATTTGAAAACAAATCCCAATGACAACTTTTAAAAAGTTTATTATTTAAATATGTAAATATTTTAATTAAAACACTAAATAAAAACACTTAAGGAACAATTAAAGCATGAAAGTAAAAATTAATTAATTTATCAAAATTTTAAGTTTCTACTCTCCCGTAGATAAATTTGTATAATTAAAATACTTGTCCTAGATTCCATCTCACTTTAGCTACATGAAACAGGCAAGCGTGGCAGCAGCTTATTAGTCAGAGTTCCATTTCAATCAAAATAAAGTGACTGGCACCTCTAAAGGACAATTTTAAAAATGAATGAGGCAACCTACCCCTTAAAGTTAAAAGGTTTGGCAAATATCCAGCAGTCTTACGTAGAGAGTACATGAGGTTTTTTCCCATGTTTTTAAAGATATTTATATCAATTCCATCTAAAACCAATGGTGGTATGGATTGTTCATTCCTGGATGAAAAAAATAAATAGAATTAATTCTGAGATACATCTGAGACCTTAACATTGGGATATATTTGTCTCTTGAAGTGACACCTTGATATTTTTGCCCCTGTAGTTGAAAATGTTGTATGCCAGGTGAAGACAGTGGGAAAACTGCATAAGGATAGGGTGTGTGATGTGCCTAAAAGTCATTGCATTGGATACCAATGTAGTTTAAGTGCCAACTTGCATTACAGAAAAATCACATCATGCTGTAAATCACTTATTGTACTGTTGTTCATCCAATCATGCTAAAAAAGAACTTCATGTACTAGAATATAGGTAAACGCAATAAAAGGTTGTATACTGGGAAAAGTATTTTTTAACAGCCCCAGAATTTCAGGACCCACATACTGTTGTCCCAAAACTTATTCTTCTGAACGTCATCTTCACCTTTATTGTATTTTTATATATGTTCTTTTTCAGCAAACAATTATTTTTTTATTATTAGTCAGGTAGGTTACATACTACTCTCCAGACATTCCAGTCTGTTAAAACAAATAATCTTATAGATTTGTCTTTTTTTAAGCTTTTCTAAGTATGTAGAAGTCCCTTGAGCCCAAGGTAAAAACCCTCCTTTGAGCCTGCAGCAGTATTTGAGATGCATATAATTTGCTAATGCACATACTACTCCATACAAAGTATGTCTAAGAGGAGCATATCACAGCCATCTACAGTGATCTTCTCTGGGGTGGTCAGGGAAAACAAGGAAGAAGATAGGTGTGCACCTTCTACTCAGTTTCCATATCCTGACTCGAAAGATGGAAAGCTACATAGCTTGAAACAAAAGCAGATTTTTTCAAAGCTGTGTTGAATTGAGTGGGGATTATTTCTGAGAATTCATAATTTTTAGAACCTCACCAAGTTCCAAAAGCTGCAAGGATGCCTCATAAAAATTGACTCTATGTATTTTGATGAATTCTGAAAATTGAAGAAGTTTATTGATTTATTTATGAAATGTAATTATCTATCCATTAGCTATATATTCAGAATCAATATCCTTAATGTAACAGAAAAATCAGTTATAGCAGAATAGAAAATCCTAATAAACACCTGCATTATGGGGCTAATCTGAGTATTTACACCTACACATAGACACATATATCCCCTGGATGTAGGAGTTGCCATCACTCCTTCTCCATTTTTGCATGTCACTGCCACTTCTGGTGCACATGCTGAGGTGACTTCACCTGGTTATGTGACTTGATAGGTGTGTGATACCCTGAGATGGGGGTCTCATGTGCTGCCCCCACTCTGACAGCCTACCTCTGGATGCTGGCTGCTCCCAGTGCCCCATGGCAGGCTGCCCTATATAGTCTGGACAGGTGTTGGGGTGTCCCAAGGACACTTTTGGCAGGAACAGACTCCCCATGATAGCTGTCACTTCCTCTTCACTGCCTTTCCCTACGTCACAAATGCCACTCTTCCCTCTTGTTTCTTTTAAGATTGACCTCTTCTGAAGCATCTGTAATTTCCTAGTAGATGTTTAATCCCGATGATGATGGTCTCCCGATGATGATGCTCTTCTCAACCCCCCTTCAACAGTTTTGTGTGTCCCATGCACACCCTTGGTTGTACTCACATACTTAGCTACTGCTGAGCAGACCATTCAACAGTGGTGGGGTGTCTCAGTGCCTCCATAGCTTCCCTTCTCCTTCACATGAATATTTCCTCTCACAGTCAGGGGTTGTTTGATGGGGACCAGCAGAATTATGGGACCAGTTGCACTTTGCTTACAAACAAAGTAAAACTGCTTTTCCAGAAAAGGAACTCCCTTGGTAGTAACACAGCTGCTGAACCACAGTATAACTTCAGCAAAAGAACTCTTTTTTCTGCCCCAGCCTCACAGAGAGGCATCAGGCACTTCTGGCAACCTGTGACCTGGGAAGCTCCATCTGCCATCAGCAGATCAGGTGGCTGGAAGCCTCTGACATGGCTGGGCAGTGACTGCAGCAGCTGCAGAGGAATGAGTATGTGTCAGTACCATGACTGAGAAGGCTTATACTAGTGCACTAATGAAACCGGGACTGAAAGAACCTTTTTGCGCTCTTCTGTACCAGATACTGAGGCTGTTTATCTGCCTTTATTGGGTCTTCTTGGAAAGGAGGCCTTCCCACTCACCCTGACTGGGCAAACTGCCCTGCAAATTGCTGTGCCACGCACCCTACTGCCATGTCCTACCCCCTCTGACATGCCTCATCCCCTCCTTCCCACCCCTTCCACCCA